>NW_023045001.1:0-300000 GCF_011762505.2 Arvicanthis niloticus | reverse complement strand
ATTGCTTCTGGGGTCTTGGGCTCAATGAGACTGTTAGCTCAGGTCTGACCCCAAGTGCTTCAGTGTTAACATTTTCTGCTCTGGAAGATATGGGGCTGAATGGGATTCTATAGGGACCATCAACTTCTCCCTCCTGTGGAGCCACTGCTGGTCTAACTGGTAAATAGGAGCTTGCTGCCAATTCAAAGGACTGCATTGGAGATAATGCAGAAGAAGCAGGTTGGGAAGTCTTCATTCCATGGTCTTCACAGGCACCCAAGAGAATGAGGAAACAATAAGGAATGGAAGGACTAATGGAAGGAGTGCACTTCCATAAGTAGCTTTAAAGTGACTGGATACACCGTCTGTGGGTAGATAGGTTACACATGTTATTAATAAACCACCATATTACCTAGCTTTCCTGACTAAAGGACATCCCTCTTCTACAGTTGGATATTTCTGTAGGAGGAAAGAAGCCAAGGAAAAGTCAGGTAACAGTGAAGCCAATCAAGATAAGAAGGTATCTCCTAACCCTTAGATCTAGAGAGCCTTTCTTGCTGAGTCTAGAAACACAGCTGGTTAAATCAAAGTAGTCTGCATAGATAATGAAGCACAGTTTCCCCAAGGACATTTTAAGTAATAAACAACAAATCTTATTTGGGCCAGACTGTTTATAGTCTTCAGGTTTACTATATTAGCACCCCCTTCTCCTTCCTACATCTGCAAACCACACACTGAAAAAGCCCCTTACATGTTCCTTCACAGAAAGGCTATCTCGTTAAGACTAAACTAAAAGCCAGCTCATGCTGTTTCACTTCATTTTAAATCCCCAGGTACATTTTAATCTTTGCTTTTAACCTTGTTTGATATTATATGCATTGAGACATATGACTCCAAATTCCACAGGCTCATAAGTATAAGCATCTCAATGCCACCTACGGGGCACATCCTCTTGAAAAGCATATGCCCACCCAATTCTTGTGCTTACTTGCATAGTGTCTTGTGTCCTTTTTCTACATGACTCTTTGTCTTACTACTTAATAGACTCAGTGATGTTGCTTCATGGTGACTATTTCTGAAATTCCTGTCTAATGTGGAATCATTGACTACCTTTATATGAGGAAAATTCCCTGCACTGCAGGGGACACAACTCCTGCTTGTCTTGACATTTGTTTATGTTTATTGTTTTCACCTTCCCAACCAAGATTGTTTGGTTCAGACAACAATGGAAAATACATGTAAGGACTGAAACTGTTTTGATGAATAAGAACTGTGTGTGCCTGTATGCATGTTGCATATTTGGTGTGTGTGTGTGTGTGTGTGTGTGTGTGTGTGTGTGTGTGTGTGTGTGTTTGTGTCTGTGTGGATGTATGTGGATGTGGATGTGTGTTTTTCTGGGTATTGAACCTAGTCACTTGCATAGGCTAGTAAATCACTGTAATGTCATGAAAGACATTTTCAACTTTTATATATGAATGTCCCTCCTAATATAATATTTAAGAATAGGAATAAGGGCTGGAGAGATGGCTCAGCCCTTCAGAGCACTGACTGCTCTTCCAGATGGACAGAGTTCCATTCCCAGCAATCACACAGTGGGTCACAACCATCTGTGATGTGATCTGATGTCCTCTTCAGATGTGTTTGAAGACAGTGACAATGTATTCAACTATAGGAAACAAACAAATCATTAAAAGAGGAATTGAAATATTATCCTACTTCTGGTATTTAAAGAAATATTACTATTATATAGTGTAGAGAAGATGCCACGAGGAGAAGGCTGACATGAAAAGAATCTGTTTCTCACAGTTTCTAAAATCATCCTACACAACTCCACACAGGGTTTGGCAAAAAATTCAATCGAGTAGAAATTAGTACTTGTACTGTTAGCATTGTTTGGTAACATGAGATGGCCAATTGGCACTCAGTCTCCTTCCTTAATAGGAGATGAGGCTTTAGGCTCACCTTTACATATTGTAGAAAATGGTCACTGCTCTAGGTTTTCATATCATGCATCAAATGCTTCTCAATTCCAACTATCTCTCCCTGTACTCTCTCCCTCAATGCAATCTCCTTACCCATGCCACCCGAGCTTCTCATTTTTGTCCATCCCAGTGTACCAATACATTCTACTCTATTTCCCCATACCATTGGCATCCATGTAACCACCCCAGTCCCTTCTTATATACCTGAATTCAGTGAACCTACAGACTGTAGACTACACATCACTTATATAGTATCGAAAGTCTTAGTGTTTCTATTGTTACAAAACACTATGACCAAAAAGCAAGTTGGGAAGAATAGAACTTACTTAGCTTACACTTCTTTATTGCTTGTCATCATTGAAGGCAGACAGAATAGAAACTGAAATGGTGCAAAAACCTGGAGGCAGAAGCTGTTGCAGAGAACAGGGGTGGGTACTGCATAGTGGCTAGTTCCACATGATTTGCTCAGTTTGCTTTCTCATAGAAAACTCCGAGCCACAAATCCTGTGATGGTAGTACCAACAATGATCAGGATTCCTCCCATCAATCTTTAATTAAGAAAATGCCCTTCAATCTTGCCTGCACAGCCCGATTTTAAGGAAGCATTTTCTCAATTGAGCTTCTCTGCTCTTGGATGATTGTACCACATGTCAAGTTGACCAAAAAAAATCCAGCACAGTTAATATCAACATTTAAATCAATAAATACCAAATATATCTACCTGGGACTGTGTTATTTTACTCAGGATGATTTTTTTCTATTTCCATCCATTTGTCAGAAAATTTATGATGATGTTAATTTTTCATAACAGCTGAGTAATATTCCACTGTATAAATATACCACATATTCTTTATCAATTATATATCTTATAGAGATATAGGTTGTTTCCAGTTGCTGGCTATTATGAAGGCAGCAGCAATTATCATGGTTGAGTAAGAGTCCTGGTATGATGAAGCATTTTGGAAATCTTTTCCACCTATCAGGTGTCTCTGGATGAGTCTCCCTCTTGATTTATGATTTTGCTAATTGGGATATTCTCTCTTTGCATTTTAGGTAACTGGTTAAGGGTTTGTTGATCTTTGCAATCTAGTAAAAGAACCAATACTTTGTTTCATGGAATTTTTTGTATTGTTCTTTTTCTATTTGTTGATTTCTACTGAGAGTTTTATCATTTCCTGCCACCACTTCTTTTGGGTGTCATTTCTTCTTTTTGTTCTAGAGCTGTAAGGAAATGCAGACTGAGAGGACATTGCTCAGACTGCTCCATTAGAGAATATATGATTTTTTGTGAGTTGTGATTAATTTCTTGGTTTTTGTCTTTGTGTTGCAAATTTCCTTCTATTATTCTCTTTAGCCTAGATTAGTGAAAATGTGTTCTTTACATTATAAAATATTTTTAATATTATTTTTATTATAAAATATCTTGCCAGGTGGTAGTGGTGCACGGCTTTAATCCCAGCACTTGGGAGGCAGAGGCAAGCAGATTTCTGAGTTCGAGGCCAGCATGGTCTACAGAGTGAGTTCCAGGACAGCCAGGGCTACACAGAGAAACCCTGTCTCAAATAACCAAAAAAAGGTCCTGGATCATTTTGTCCAATTCCTTCACCTATTTGATTGTGTTTGGCTTTTATTTCTTTAGGGGGTGTGTCTTCTTTAATGGTTTCTACCAGTTTACCTGTGTTATCTTGTATTTCTTTAAGAGAGTTATTTATTTCTTCCTTATAGTCTTCTATCATCTTAATTCAATAAGATTTTAGGTTGTAGTCTTGATTTTCAGGTGGGTTAAGAGTATCCAGGGCTTGCTGTGGTTAGAGAACTTGGTTGTAATCATGCCAATTGGCATTGTTTTCTCTTGTTTATTTCCTGGGCTTGCCTCTCACCATCGGGTTATCTTAGGTTTTAACTGGCCTTACTCTCTGTAACTGGATCCTGTCCTTTCTGTGAGCCTGTGTGCCTGGTTGTAATGGATCTTCTAGGAATCAAGCTGTCTCTGGGTGTGGGAGGTGGTCTTGGAGCACTGGCTCTGCCCCACTTAGAGTAGGGCAGTAGGAAGATGTGTCTTTAGCAGGGCAAGACAGATAGGGTCTGCATCTACTGGGTCCCTGGAGATCCCTCTAAGGCCATGTATTGGGGCAGGGGTTGTCTAACCATTGAGCCTAGTTATGACAACCTCCTGGGAGTCACCGTGTTTCTGGATGTGGGAGGAGTTCTGGGACACCAGCTATGCACCTGGGCTGAGTTATGACATCATGATGAAATCCTATTTTTCTGAAATTATAGGCCAAAAAATCTGTCCTTCTAACAGTTGCCTTTGTAATTGTGGTTTATCACAGTAATAATACAGAAGTTACTAAACAATCATTTATGATTTTATGTGATATTTATTTTATTTTGCTTTTCTATTTTCTTCTCAATATTTCTTTTCTTATGCTTAATTTTCTAGTTTAATGTACTACCCCCCACTCAACCACACAGTTTTATGAAAATATAAAAAAATTATCGCAAACCCACATGAAAGAAATCCTATGTTAATTCCCTATTTCTAAATCTGCATTACTTCACCTAACATAACAATCTCTCCTTCCATCCATTTGTCTCCAAATGCCATGATTTCAGCTACATTATTTGTTGACTAAAATACCATCATATATATGTATATACGTATATATATATTTTTTTTCTCTTAAGCTTATAAGGGAAAAAATCATTCCATTTCTTAGCTAATGTGAATATCGTAGCTATAAAGATAGATTCCATATATGTCAGTATTAGGACTTTGGTTTTCTAAGTATTTGTCCAGGAGCATGATAGCTAGGCCATATAATAAGTCTATGTTTGAAAACTTATGTAGTGATTTACACAGTCCTATACTAGTTTACATGCCATCAGGAATACAAGTAAGATAGGAAGAGTTTAAATAATCTCTATTTGCAGAACATAATCCTGTGCTTAAAACTCTTCAGCAGAACACTCATGTATAAACATTTTCAGCAAAGTGGAATGATGCAAAATCTACATTTAAAAGTCAAAAGCTATTTTGTATGCCACAAATAAACATTCTAAAAAAGAAATATAGGACATAAAAGCCAATTTTTAATGATATTTTTAAAAAATAATAGAGGCTGGTAGTTTGTTGAGTGAATAAAGCACTTGCAACACAAATATGAGGACCAAACTTTAAATCTTCAGTACTCAATGTTGAGTGAGTGTGTCTGCTCATCTATACTAAGGACAGTTGGAGACTGGGAATACCAGGGACAAGCTGACTAGCTACACAAGCCAAACACTGTTTTAGTAAATAAAGTACATACTCATCAAAGAAACCCAACATTAATATGTGGTCTTGACATTCTTATTCATAAACATATAACCACACATATGCGCAACTAATATAGTTGCAAACACATTACATATACATGCCATTAACATCCACTTGCACTCACACTCACCTAGCCAGCCATACATGCACACACACACAGAAACACACAGACATCCACACACCCCCACACACACAAAGAGAGAGAGACAGAGAGAGAGACAGAGAGATTGAGAGAGAGAATCCTCATCAGGAGGAGTGACAAGACGATAAGCAGAAAGAAAGAATTAAAGCATGCTCTGTGAGATGGTATATTCTTGCTCCCAGAAGGCTGTGACAGGAAAAATAGCAGGAAAGCACCTGGGTGATCATCTAGACAGGTCCAGTAGTAGAAAGAAAAGAACACCAGGGACCTGTTAAATATTCAAACCAGCATTTGTTTAACTGACTTCCAGTCTCAAGCTTCACCCAACCCGAATATATAAAGTTACTAATATGTTTTTTGACAAGGCTTGGTCTTTGAGCTTTCCAGTGCATCCAGGTGTTTGTTCATACAAAGTAATAAACCTGGTAATCATCTAGACAACAAAGGATAATTCCATTACACACATGCAATAAAAGCATATATTTATTATTATATATATTTATTAATATATATATATATTATATATATATCTTAGAGTTTCTAGATCTGCCTGGGCACACTAGAAACATTGACATGTATGCAAAACACTGCAGAAAAACTACCTATTGCCTGAAAGATTATAGAAACTTTGTCATTTGCACAAGATTCCCTCAGATTTCCACCTGCTTCATCACTTAGTCCAGAGTCAGAAGGACCTCTGCCATCTACCCAATCCACTTTTATGACTTCAGATTTTGTTACAGGTTCTGTAGAATTTTTGCCATCTGTGCCACATTCGCTGGGGCTTTTGAAACCTAATGAAGGTCCTCTGGGACCTTTAATATCTGAACAAGAAATCCTGTGAACACCAATATCTCTGAAAGAATGTCTAGAACTTTCTCAACCAGCCCAGGGGCTTCTAGAACCTATGAGATCTACCCAAGTCACTGTGGAAAATTCCTGTTCAACAGACATTCTGAGACTGTCACCATGTGCACAAAGTGAATTTTTTTTTTGCTATCCCTTCTCAAGAATGCTGGAGACAATTCTCTTTTCTCAAGAAAGGCTCTAATTCTTTTCAGTGTTACCCAAAGGATATTGAAATCTGTCCCATATCCTGAAGAGGGTATCAGTTCTTCTCTTTCAGAACTTGATGTCTTAAAACATATTTCTTGTTCATTGCCAGAGGGCGGCCTGCGCCAATCTCTCCCAGTTCTGATTCCTCATTCCTGTTTGACTCTGCCTGAGTCTCATGGGAAAACAACATATTTTTTCTGCTGAATGATTCCTCGAATCTTTTAAGAATGCCAAATTAGACTCACATTCTAGTTCCCCTACTAAAGAAGGTCTCAACCATTCTTCCTCTCCAGGACATTGATCCAGACATTCTAAATTGAGAAAAACCATAACAAGACATGCCTCTTTAGACCAAACAGTTTTAAAATCTGTGCCATCAGAAGATGAGAGTTGGAAACCAGCATTTTTTCAAAAGAGTAGTAAGAGCTTACAATCTAACAAGAGGGGTTCAAAGCATAAAACTGAGACAAATAGAAAACTCACTACTTCTGCAAAAGGAGACTGTGAATCTTTGCCATCTCCTGAGAAGAATCTCAGAAGTATCACATCTCCCCAAGGCATTCACAGACAGTCCAAGTATACAAAAAGCACATCAAAAGAGTCCTCTTTTGTCCATAGCAACATTCAAGATTTCAATTCTGAACATAAGACTTGCAAACCATACTCTTTGTCACAAAAAGAGCTCAGACATTCTTCATCTTCCTAGGAAACTGAAAAATACTCCCCAAGAGGGCATAACATCCTCCATCTCTACAGAAGAGTGCACACAAACCACTCCCTCTCATAAAGAGAGCCTCTTCATTTCACCTCCCCTCATGAGATTCCCAGACCCACTACTTTTACCAGGAGAAGACAGAGGAATGCCTCTGATACCTAGAGAGCCCTGAAAATTTCTCTTGAAGACCAAAAAGACACTGAGTCATCTCTAGACAGAGACAGTACTCAAGGGGGTGCCAAACACTCATCATCACCCCAAGAGGATATCAGTCACCCTGTTCCTACTAAGTAGAGCTTATAACATGATCCTATTGTCCAAGAGGAAGGAAAATATGCCATTAGTTGAGACAGGAGCCCACAGCTTTGGTTCATGTATTATGGTGATTCATCCCTACAACAGTTCCAAAAGGGGGTGCAACTATAATTCTTGTTTGTCACGGAAATTTCAGACATGACATATGTCAACCAGAGAACCTGGTACCTTACCATTCCTATCAAGAGTGAGACCCAGCATTCCAATATGATCCTGGATACCCATATTGGGACCCTCTTGCTCTAGGAGACCAAAGATATACACATTTTCTTTGAAGTAATCTCAAAAGGATTCCTCTGCAAAGGGGGGAATGCAGTTCTATCCTCTCCCATTAAAGAACTATCAGTCGGGGAATGGAGAAAGGGGATGCCATCTGAAGTGTATATAAAATATCTAATAAAAAAAAGAACTATCAGTCCTACTCAGTCTGACCAATGTTGATTCGGATGTTCCAGTTCTCACCAAAAGGATATGGGATATGCTCCCCAGCATTTCAGGCAGCCTCTGAATGATTCAGGGTGAAAGAGATGGCCTCTCAAAGGCCCCATCTAAGGTTGTGCCTCAGAGTTGCTTTTTATTACAAAAGAAAATTCAGAAATATGTCTTGTAATCAACAATGGATGAAACATCCAGGTTCTGCCCTAGGAAACTTCCTACTTACCTCTTCTACCCAACAAGGTATCAGAGCATCCCAGCCTGCCAAATGGAAGCTTTAAGAAAGCATATTTCAAGAGGATTGCCTGTCCCTACTTTTCTTTACCATGGCATCTTGAATTTTTTTTTTAAATCTAAACGCCACCCTGATGTTTTTGCACTCTGTTCCCCATAAAAACAACAGGAGTTTTAAATTTTTTCTTCTAGTCAATCATTTGTCAAACCTACAACTACCACTCTTAGCTGCCTCACATATATATTAAAGCATCAGGTAGGTTCCTCTGACTAAAGCATGGTAAGGATTCCTTTTCAGATTAAGAATAGCTCACAATTGGTAGTCAAAACAGCATGCTATAAAATATGCTCCTCATTGAAAATAGCTTGTGCTTCTTCAGATCAATGTGGATGTAAGCCTATTTGATCTGACCTAATTGCTGAAAAATCAACTATCACTATCTTAATTTAACTGAGTGCATCTTACTCTTATCCCCTGAACTTATGACCTCTATCCAAAGAGTAGGACTCTGGTGACTGAAGATCTAATGTCTAAGAGTAGTTTATAAAGTTATAAACCCAGCATATATATTTTAAAGTTGGTCAGCAAAAACAAGAAATCTAAGCCATATTCAAAAATAGGCAGCTGATTTATCAGGAAACCTAGCTGGGAACTGCTCCTTAGTGTGATGGAGACTGATTCCACTGCTGCCTGTCCTGCATGACATGGATGTTCTAGGTTCCCGTGAAGACTGGATATGGAAAGGTTTCAGCATTCTCTACTCTCTAACTTGATTCTTGATCTTCCCCTGATACAAGAGTCTTTGAAATTTTTGCTTTCTCTGACATTTGCCTCTAAAGATTGGAATTAATAGTTTCTGGATATGCCAACATTTTTACTCTGTTCATTGGTAACTGAAATTGTGTTTCTGACACAGAACCAGAAAGACTCAAACTTTCCCCAGTCACAGAAGTGGGCCTCAAATCATTCTCAAGGGCTCACGAGGTCTTTGGGCATATTCTGTCTTTACCAGGTAGGCAATTGTACTCCAGTTATTCTCACATAGGCTTCAGACCTACAGCGCATGAACTACTGATCTTCCAAATTTCTGTATGAATAAAGAGAATTGCTGATCTATCTGCTCTGAATCAGGGATCCTCAGATCTTGCCATATAGCCTAAGTGACCTTAATCTTTGTTATCTAAAACCAATGTGCCTGACAACTTTCACCAATAACACAATGTGGTTTCAGATGTACTTCCTCAACATCAAATGTGACAGTGACTTTCCAAAGTTCAGGGGAGCATTAACATACAATAATTTTGAGACCCTGAAACCTCAGACATTCTTCAATTGCTCAAATTGATTTCAGAGTTTCCACCTAAGAAATAACTTATTATATATGTCCCCAATGACAAAAAAGGTCCGGAGACCTATGACATAATAAGCAAAGAATTTAAGTCCTTTACAACATCTTAAGAAGGCTACAGATATAACCCCTACTATCAGCATGCAATAGAATTGATGAAGTCACAATTGGGCCCAAGATGAATCCATCTAGAAGGACAATTTATGCCTCCAGCTAATAACTCCATCAAGCCATGCCCCCTCAGATGTAAACTAACCCATGACATTAAGGGGACTGATACCATTTTGAAATATCTTCTGAAGAGGACCTTAGTTTTGTTATCTCTAATCACAGCAGCACCTGACATTAAGGGTATGCCAAAGATGTCAGCTGATGTTGAGAATAAAAAACATTTTATTCTTCCTCTGTATGCTCTGGAGTGGTCTGAGACATTCCACTCTGATGAAGAAAGCTATAGAACTGTCTTTGTGAATGAAGAGTGTGTCTCAAACATTTAGGCTTGCCTATAATGTGCTTCAGACTGAATCCTTTTCACCAAGAATGCACAGAAGCTTCTCTCTTTGTTCATGGTGGACTCTGGCCTACCATTCAAATAAGAGAAACCAGAGATTCTCCTTCAGACTTTATTGGTCAGGAAACACACCTTTGACCACACAAAAAACCTCAGAGAACTCTGGTTTCAAGTCCAATGCCCACAGAATGTTCAACTCAAACTAGATCCAAGCCCAGCTATCTTTAATCTGATCACCAGAAAGGTAACAATCCTCCACACCCACACCAGTGCAGCTTATATTAAGTTTAAATAGGGAACAGATCCATGGACTTTGACCCAACTAGTCAGAAGAAACCTCAGAATACTGTCAAGTCTGGAGTGGAGTCCTCAAAGATAAAAATTTTCTAGAGTTCTCTGAAGATGTGGAGCCTAGAGTGCCTGGAACAACTACATCTACAGAAGGTAAACAGGGATACTTCCCTACTCTCCAACAGGATTGAGGGCCTTTCTCTTTTCCAAAATTTTTGTATTTTTTTCCTCTCATGATGGATACCTTAAAAGTTACCCCTTTGACTCAGTAGACTCACATAACAATTCTTTTTTCTCAGCGGCCTTTGGCATATTTTACCTCTGACCAAGGAGCATTTCTGTTTCTAATCAAAGTTCACAGAAATCAAGGGGAGGAAGCAAATCATGGAACCTTATACTACTTCCTTGAGTAAAGTCACATGACACATCGCAAAATCATCAGTCTATCATAGTTCTGGTTGGTTAAACATAAATCTCAGAGGTAGTCATGCTAAGGGCACATACCCATGAAGATCATAAGTTGTGGTAACTGTATTTGGTCTCCTGCTGCTTCAGCTAAAGATATGAATACTGTAGACAGTGAAAAACAGTTTGAAGTTGAGGCAATGCTAAGATCTTATGAGCTAAGGTAAACAAATTTATTTTTGCTTAAAATATTATGGGGATTTTTATTCTGTGACCATCTCTCCTGTCCCAAAGATATCAGGATCTCCGTTCTTTCCTAGGGTACTCACTCCTTCTACCTTTGATTAAGGAGACCTCATATTTTCTCACTGAAGGAAAGGAAGCCTCAAATCATTACAGTGTGTCTGAAGGCTTAAACATTTATTTAGTTTGAGGAATCCCATACAACTTACATCCTGAACATCTCTGTGAGTTTTCATGTCAGTGACTTCTCTGTAGGCTCCATAATCAGAAGAATTTGTGTTAAGTCCCTTTCAAATTTAAGGGTCTCTAGATTTCCCTTATTCCAAGAAGAAAGAATGTATGTTTTTTTACTTGACAGAGTGTGTATGTCAAAGATTCTTCATTGCATCATTAATGAACCTACAATTTTCCTTGAACTGAAGGAGAAATCTGTGAAACAATAGGAAAAAATATCTGAGGTTCAGTCCATAATATCAGAAATTTGTGGACTATAGTTTCTCAAATTTCTCCCTCAGCTCAAGGAAAACTGTAGGTTCCATAATGATGATATAAAGAATCTTTGACATGCATACTCTGTCAACAAAGAAGCACATGTTCTAACTTCTTGGAATAAGGGAAATCTTGACACCTTTAAATTTGAAAGGGACTTAATAACAATTATTCTGATTACATGGCTGACAAAGAAGCCACTGACATAAAAACTCACAGAGATGTTCATGAAGGTTTATGGGATTCCTCAACCTAAATGAATGTTTAAACCTCATTTGGACAAAATGGAACTATCTGAGCCTCCTTTTGCTTCAGTGAGAAAATAAAATTTGATGTCTCCTTAATCAAAGGTAGAAGAAGTGAATACCCCTAACAAGAAGGAAGGTCCTGAATTCCTTGTGACAGGAGAGATGATCAGAATATAATAATTTTCATAATGTTTTGAGCAAACATCTGCTGACAATGGTTTCTTCAGAGAATACATATCCAGTCATAGAATCCTCAGTTCTAGTTCTCTAGGAGGTCTTAATGTTTCCCTTCTGACGTTAGTGACAAGACATTCCCAAGTTACTGAAGGGATAGCATACCATTCGGAATGGATATCCTGGGACATAAAATGATGTTTTTGTACCTGAGAGCAAAAATCTGAGCCCTGATCTAATTTTTATCTTTCAGATTGCCACTTGAAATGGAGCAGGTCCATCTTTGTTGCCCATGCCTCTGCTGCTGATAAACAGCTTGTGGAGAACATAGAAAGAAAGATTACAAACTAATTTGTGAGAAAAAAATTTTTGATTGCTGGGAAGCACATAGCTGAGTCTCAGAATACATGAGTATTCTAGACTGTGAGGACATTTGCACCTGATGTGGTATTTTCTGTACCTACTTTCAATTCTCAATGTAATCTTTTGCCTGAGCAGTTATGTGACCTATTTGCTCTTCCTTATCCTCCCAACATATTATCTCTCTCAAAAATGGGACCAATGACCTTCCCACATATGGACAAAGTAGTTTTTCTACCTAAATGACCAGGCATAGACCCAAAAATGACTCTTTTTTTTAAACAAGGGACCCTAGTCCACACTGGTTGGAGGTCCATAGTCGAAGTTTAGAATAAGAGCATAGAAACTGTGCCATCTGATGCCAGGTAAGTCCATAGGAATGTAATAATGTCGACATTTCTGTCTCAAACTAGGTAGCTGAACAAATTAGAAATAACCTAGCCAGCAACAGGCATCCAAAACATTGGGGAATAAAAATAAGTTGGTGCCTGCTTTCTCTAAGAATGAACACAAACTAAAAAGATACAAAACTCTGAATAAGAACTGGAAACTTAGGATCACTGCTAGAAAGTTTCTCCACTGTATTAAATACCCAGGACCTTTACCTTTGACAGAATTGTATATGGCACTTTCACAGTGCCTGAAGGAGATTCTGTCAATAGGGCATCAGAGTTTTCCTTTCTTACATGGGGTTCACTTTTCTGAGTGTTAACTTACTACTCCTCACTACACTGAACAGAATTGCAGGACTCTCCTAGGACTAGCATTTCCCTAGACCTCATTTGCCAAGTGAGGCCTTGAGCACTTATTCCACCTTACATGGTCTTTATATATTCCTAGTCCTTCCAAGTTGCTTTGAGTCTTTTCTCCTTAAAGGGCTGTCAGATTAAGTGAGCCTTATACCACTAATTCAGCATAAAAGAGCATCTAATATTCCCTGTCTTCCCAGTAGGATTGTGGTTCTACTGTCTTCCTCCACCCACAAAATATATTTTAGACCTTGAATTTCTGTGAAAGGGGAACTTGGAAATCAAAGGCTTTTGGAAAGGCTCTCAAAGTAGCCCCTGTGTCAAAGGTGTGTTTTAAACTTCTATCCTCTACAATAGGGGACTTCTGGTCCCCTAGCAAATGAAGATCCACCAGACAATCTCTTCTGCCCATGCCTCACAAACACTTCTATTAACTAAATTTTCTTTAAATCCTTCACAAGATTAGAATTGCCACTGCCCTTCTATACTTAAGAAGGAAGGAGATGTCAGGGGCAGCCCTGCTTATACACTGAAAACCTAAAATCAACCATACACCTAAAATCAGCAATAGGCTTGACATACATGTTCTTGGGACTCTGTGGAAAAGCAAAGAAACAGATTGTTATTAGCTCTTGTAAACAAGAAGCTTTGGTAGAAAGTTACCAAGTCTTTGTCATAGAACTTGTAAATAGGTAGCTATTTTGGATAGTACCAACTTAGATAAAAAGAACCAGAGTGGTGGAGTCAGAGAGCTGAGGACACAAGGGAAGTTGAACAGAGTCCACATGGGGTGTTGGGGAACAAACCTTTTCCATTGGCATTAGTCTCAACCCTGGCATCCCACATAGCAGCAAGAGGCACTGCACTACACACATGGCACTTCATAGGTTGCTCTGTGCATCCATGAGGTCTTCAGTTTTCCTGGATTGAGCCCAGAGTGTGGTGGGAGATGAAAAGCAGTGCCCCCACAAAAACATTGGTCTAATTACCGTGTCACACAGGTTGGTATCTCGATATCCATCAATATGAGTTCTGGTTGATGCTGCTTCACAAAGTCATCTAATCATCTGTTGTGCATAAAGGCCCAGATGGTCATGCTGCCCACTTCCAAAATCTCAACTGCATTCCAGCTAGCATGATGAGCTGAGGACAAGGACATATCTAAACAAGAAGTGAATATTTCATCTCGACATGCCCCCTTTAAAAACCAAGCTCTGGCCTTGTGCACACAATTTTAAGCACCTACAAAATAAGCATCTGAGGGCAACTGACCAGGATACCTCGCAACCATTATGAGCTAACTGAAGCTCCCTCAGAATCTCTGTCCTCTCTCAAACACTCCACGCCACCCCAATCACACCCCAATCATTCACAAACTGTCATAAAGTATTCTGTGGACATTTCGATCTTCTTCCTTCCTCTAAAGTCCCCAAGTTACTCTCACCATGGATCATTCTTTCTGTATCCTAGCTCACACTCAACTATCTACCCGATCAAAAGTTAAGCACACATGCAACTCAGAGCTCTCAGAAGGAATTCAGGTGGATCCCAGGAGACAGGTACCTAGACACAAAGCCCAATGAGCATTTATCTCATATCCCACCAGGATCCCTGCTGCATATCGCCTTCACTCACCAGTTTCTTCTAGACAAATTCACACCAAGGTCTCTTAGCTGTCCGATAAAAATTCTCAAAGTGCCATCAAATTTTCTCTGCAAGTTTCTCACTCCCAAAACATGATAACAACTAGCTGGATATATATATGTAAGTATCTGTCTGACCATCTGTCTATCTTTCTGTCTAACTGTCTTTCTATTTATCTATATATCTGTCATTTATGTATTTATCTATCTCTTTTTTTATACGTACTTATCTATATATCTACCTGATTTCTTACCTACCTATCTACTTAACTACCTACCTATGTACTTACACACCTCCTAATATCTCCTTTTGTGTCACCAATACATACACTTCCTGTTATATTTTCTTGGGCAGAATCAGCTTTCTGTTTACCACATGATAAGTTCCATTGTCATTTTTGAAATGATTTTCAGTATCAACCAACAAGCCTTATTTTGAGCACTGACTGTCTCCAGAGGTCCATTGCACTGAAGAGAGCTTAAGTCACAGCTGCATGGTGCTCAGACCTGGGAGGCTGTGCTTCCCTAGTCAGGATACCCAAACCTGATGTTGCAGGCTCTGCTCTCTGGTCAGCTGAAACGTGCTCACCCACAGGTCTCCTCTGGACCTAGAAGTCAACAGGAGGCCCTAGTCCATCTTGTACAGCCAGAATAAACTTGCTACAAGCATGTCTGCTTCTGTGTTGACGGGCACATATATGTGATCTTGCAAGAGAGAATGCTCCTGCACTTTTGTTTGTGCATGCTTTCTACTGCCTACAAGATTTGGAAATATGGATTTTTGTCTATAAGTGTCAAGGATTTAGGAGGTTGTGCATGGTGGAGATGGAAGCTTCAGGCATCACAGAAGCTTTTCAACTGCAGGACATCTGCCAGCCAGTGAAGGGTGCTGCAAGAGAGACTCAAGCAACAAGGGGTGTCAGCTTGTACTTGCAAAGGATCCTGTGAGAGCCCTACCTAAACCTCATAATGACCTGGACCTTAGGGGCAGAGCATCAGAATCAAAGGCCTGAAGTTGAGAACCAGGAGATGGGGCAACCCTCTCAGTGTCCACTCAGAACACTGGGACTGGGCTAGGCCCAGAGATTGATCCAGCCTGAGGCTGCCTGACTTTTCCCACACAAAGATTCCCTAAGGCCAAGCCAGTTCTCTTTTTTGAAGAGTCAGACTCCTCTGTGCATTTTTAAACTCTAACAAGATGCAAGGTATTGGCACCCAGACAGAAAGCACTCCCAGGATGATCATCAGCTTATAGGGTAGCCACGTGGTTGAAACAGGGCTCAGGGAACAGGGATATGTTAACAGAGGACATAGATGTTTGGGGAGGGAAACTAACCTTCTCAATTGGCATTAGTCCCATCATTGGCTATCCACTTTGTTGCAGGAGGCACTGCACTGGAGCCAGAGAAATGGGTAGCTGCTTTATGTATTACTGAGGCCTTCAGTTTCCAACCAAAAAGAGTCCCTTCCCACCCCTGAAAAATTTTGTCTACACACCCGTCACACAGGTTGGTATCTCAAATATCCCTCAGTTTGACTTTGGATAGATGCCGCTCCACAAAGTCAACCAGTCACGTGTCCACGTCAGAGCCCCAAAGTGGCTGACCACCCACATTCACTGTCTGACCTGCTGCCTATCTAACATGCTGAGCTGAGGACAAGGACATATGAAAATAAGAAATGAATATTAGATTTCAACCTGCCCACATGGAAACCAAGCTCTGGCCTCAGGCCCCCAGTTCTAGGCACCTAGTAAGCAAGCATCTCCAGGCAACTGATCAGGAAAACATGCAACCATTATGAGTTAATTCCAGCTCCCTCACAATCTCTCTCCTCTCTTTAACCCTCCACACCACTGCCAGTACATCCCAGGCATGCACCAAACACCATGTACCACTCAGGGGAAAATGTGTTCTCCTTCCTTTCTGTCAACAGCTTAGGTGATAGCTGATAGAAAAAGACCCCACAAACAACTACCAGGTGAGAAGCCTTACATGGATTTCTGATTCTCCATTCCTATTAAGCTTCCTCCACGTATCTGCTCTTACGTAGGATGATCCTCATCTGGTAAGGCACCTGTGTGGTGGAGACAGAGAGCTCAGGAGTCAGGGGAAGTTGAACAGTGACCACAGGGGGAGTTTGGGAACCAACCTTCTCCATTGGCATTAGTCTCAACACTGGCATCCCACATAGCAGCAGCATGCACTGCACTGGACACATGGAACTCTGTGAGCTGCTCTGTGCATCCATGAGGCCTTTAGTTTCCCTGGATTGACCCCAGTTTCCCTGGATTGAGCCACTCTAAGAGTTTGGTGGGAGATGAAAAGAATGGCCCTCACAAAAACCTTGGTCTACTTACCCAGTCACATAGGTTGGAATCTCAGTTATCCATCAATGAGTTCTGGTAGATGCTCCATCACAAAGTCATAAACACTTCTGTTGACCACAAATGCCCAGAGGGTCTTGCTGCACACTTCCACAATCTCACCTGCATTCCAGCTAGCATGATGACCAGAGTGCAAGGACGTATATAAACAAGAAGTGAATATTTCATCTCGACATGCCTTTTTGAAAACCAAGCTCTGGCCTCCGGTCCCCAATTCTAAGCACCTACAAAATAAGCATCTCAGGGCAACTGACTAGGATACCTGGCAACCATTATGAGCTAATTTAAGCTCCCTCAGAATCTCTCTCCTCTCTCAAACCCTCCACCCCACCTCCATCACACCCCAGCCATTCACAAACTGCCATGGAGCACACTGTGGACACTTCTATCTTCTTCCTGCCTCTAAAGTCCCCAAGTCACTCTAACCATGAAAGTTCTTTCTGTATCCTAGCACACACTCAACTATCTACCTGATCAAAAGTTAGGCATGCATGCAACTCAGAGCTCTCTGAGGGTATTCAAGTGGACCCAAGTTGACAGGCACCTAGACACAAAGCACAATGAGCATTTATCTCATGTCCCACCAGGATCTCTGCAGTGTATCCCCTCCACTCACCAATTCCTCCTACACCAATTCACACCAAGGTCCCTTAGGCAGCCTCGTAAAAATTCACAAGGTGCCATCAAACTTTCTCTGCAAGTTGCTCACTCCCACAGCCTGATAACAACTAGCTTGCTATATATGTAAATGTCTGTCTGTCTGTCTGTCTGTCTGTCTGTCTGTCTGTCTATCTATTTATCTATATATCTGTCATTTCTCCATTATTCTAACTCATCATTTATTTTTTATACCTACTTATCTATATATCTACCTGACTTCTTACCTACCTATCTACTTACCTACCTACTTACACACCTCTAAAATGTCTCCTTTTGTGTCACCAATACATACACTTCCAGTTCCATTTTCTAGGGCAGAATTACCTTTCTGTTTACCAGATGATAAGTTCCATTGTCATTTGTGAAATGATTTTCAGTAACAACCAGCAAGCTTTCTTTTTTTGAGCACTGACAGTCTCCAGAGGTCCATTGTACTGTAGAGAGCATAAGTCAGAGCTTCATGGTGAACAGGCCTGGGAGGCTGTGCTTCCCTAGTCAGGACACCCAAACCTGATGTTGCAAGCCCTCCTCTCTGGTCAGCTGAACCTTGCTCATCCACAGGTCTCCTCTGGACTTAGAAGTAGACAGGAGGCCCTAGTTCAGCCTGTACAGCCAGAATAGACTGGCTACAAGCATGTCTACCACTAAGTTCACGGGCACATATATGAGATCTTGCAAGAGAGAATGCTCCTACACTTTTGTGTGTGCATGCATTCTCCTGACTATAAGGTTAAAAAATAAGGATTTTGGTCCATAAGTTTCAGAGGAAGAGGAAGTTGTGCATGGTGGATATTGAAGAGTCCTTCATCACAGGTGCTTCTTAACTGCAGGATATCTGCCAGGCACTGAAGGGTGCAGCAGGAGAGAGTCCAGCAATAAGAACTTTAAGCTTGAACTTGCATAGGATCCTGTGAGAGCCCTACCTAAACCTCATTCTAACCAGGACCCTAAGGTCCGAGCATCAGAAACAAAGGTGTGGAAATGAGGACCAGGAGCTCGGCCCACACACTCAGTGCCCAGCCAGAACACTGGGACTGGGCCAGGCCCAGAGATTGATCCATCTTAAGACTGCCTGACTTTTCCAACACAAATGTTCCCTAAGCTCAAGACAGTACACTTTTTTAAAGTGGCAGACTCCTCTGTCCATTTACACTCTAACAAGATGCAAGGTAATGGCACCCAGACAAAAAGCTCTCCCAGTATGATCCTCAGCTCATAGGGCAGCCAGGTGGTAGAATCAGGGCTCAGGGAACAGGGAAATGTTAACAGAGGGCACAGGGGTTTGGGGTGGGAGACTAACCTTCTCAATTGTCATTAGTCCCAACATAGGTTATCCACTTAGCTGCAGGAGGCACTGCACTGGAGCCAGAGAAATGGGTAGCTGCTCTATGTGTTCCTGAGGCCTTCAGTTTCCAACCAAAAAGAGGCCCTCCCCTCCCCCTGAAAAATTTGGTCTACACACCCAGGTACACTGGTTGGTATCTTAACTACCTGTCAATTTGAGTTCTGGTAGATACTGCTCCTCAAAGTCATCCAGTCATCTGTCCACTTCAGAGCCGCATAGTGGCTGTCCAGCCACATTCACACTCTGAACTGCAGGCTATCTAACATGCTCAGCTGAGGACAAGGACATGTCAAAAGAAGAAATGAATATTAGATTCCAACCTGCCCACTTGGAAGAAAAGCTCTGGCCTCAGGCCCCCAGTTCTAAGCACCTACTAAGTAAAAATCTCTAGGCAATTGACCAGGAAACCAGGCAACCATTATGAGCTAATTTTAGCTCCCTCACAATCTCTCTTCTCTAACACTCCACACCACTGCCACCACACCCCAGGCACTCACCAAACACCATGTAGCACTCAGGGGAAAATGTGTTCTCCTTCCTTTCTGTCAAGAGCTTAAGTGATAGCTGGTAGGAAAAGACCCCACAAACAACTACCAGGAGAGAATCCTTACATGGATTTCTGCTTCTCCATTCCTATTAAGCTTCCTCCAAGTATCTGCCCTGAATTATAAAAGAAACCTACCTGCCTTACTCCATCCACATGGGTATCTCCTAATGCTGACAGCCAGTTCTCTTCTTGTGGATGCAGACTCTATGATTTCTGGCCACACTCTCTCACTTCCCAGGTCAGGGCACAAAGCAAAGATGGCCCTCATAGGATGATCCTCATCTGATAAGGCACATGTGTGGTGGAGTCAGAGGGCTCAGGAGACAGGGGAAGTTGAACAGAGACCAAAGGGTGAGTTGGGAACCAACCGTCTCCATTGGCATTAGTCTCAACACTGGCATCCCACATAGCATCAGGAGGAACTGCAGTGGACACATGGCACTCTGTGAGCTGCTCTGTGCATAAACGAGGCCTTCAGTTTCCCTGGATTGACCCCAGTTTCCCTGGATTGAGCCACTCTCAGAGTCTATGTATGTATGTATGTATGTATGTATGTATGTATGTATGTATGTATCTATCTATCTATCTATCTATCTATCTATCTATCTATCTATCTTTTTCTACCTACCTAAATACCTACCTACCTCCTTCTATCTCTTTTTGGCTTGCCAATGTATACACGTCCAGGTACATTTTCTAGCACAGAAGCACCACTTTGTTTACTAGATAATGAATGCCATAGTCATTTCTGAAGTGCTTTTCACTATCCACCTGCAAGCCTTCCTTTCCTGAGCACTGAGAGTCTCCAGAGGTCCTCTCCTGCACTGTCGAGAGCTTAAGTCACAGCTGGTGTAAGTAGACCCATCTAACAACCACCAGGAGAGAAGTCTGGCATTGCTTTCCACTTCTGCCTCCCTCCGAAGCTTCAGGGGGCATTTGCTCTGATACAAGCAAGACAGCTCTTTCTATCCAGGCAGGCCTGCTCTGAGTTCTCAGACGTGCAAGGCCCACCACCCCAAACAAGGAAGAATCCTGTCACCCTCTATATAATTTATTACTAAACAATTGTCTCATCCTTTTACCAAGACAGAAAGGTACCCTCAGGAACAATTTCCCTGTTGTCCACATTAAGTTTTTCTACACCTTGTGCCAACCTGTGCTTTGGCCTGGTCACATATACCACCTTAATGGTTTCCACTACACTGAACCTAACCTTCACAGACTAAGCTGTGCTCAACACCATTAGAAATGATAAATAAATAAATGTAAAAATGAATAATTCTGAATATTGATTCAGACTTCACCATCAAGGATCAATATCCGTCATCAATACTCTTTATCTATAGGTTGAGGTTGACCTTATTCATTATTATTACTACTATTATTTATTTTTTATTCCTTTTTATGACTGGAAGGATGATTTTTCTTGATCATGGTAATGTTTTGTGAGTCACTGAGGTATGACATCATGAGTATGACCTCATCTGTGTGACATCATGGGCATGACATCAGGGGTGTTACATTATGGGTATGATATTGTGTATATGACATCATGAGTGTCACAGTGTGACATCATGCATGTGTCATCAAGTGCATGATAACATGAGTATTACAGGGGTATGACTTCATGGGTATGAAATCATAGGTGTTGTGTCATGAGTGTGACAAAAGTGTGACATAGCAAGTGTGACTTTAAGGGCATGACATCATGAGTTTTACATCATTGGTATGACAAGTTTGACATGGGTATGACATCATTGTTGTGAAATCATGCGTATGATATCATGGGCATAACAATATGGGTATGACATCATGGGGATAATAATATGGGTATGACAACATGGGTATGACATCATGAGAGTGAAATTACAGGTATATCATCATGGTATGACATCAGGGGTATGATGTGGGTATACCTCACAAATGTGACATCATGGGTGTGGCAACACAGTTATGACATCCTGTGGTGATTCTGGGAAGGTGGTTGTCTTCTACAATTGACATAGGAAGACAAGATATACACCCCTATAGCAGCTGAGCTGTTAGTGAGTCATGGCACCAATATTATATATTATAGATATGAATATATAACTGTTAATATCACATTATATATGATATAACATATATAAATTATAATATATAATGTAATATAATATATAATGTATATTAATATTATAATATAGAATACCAATACAATACTAATGTGTAATATATTAAGTAATATAATTGATCAATATAATAACATAGTATACAAATATAAAATTTACAATTAATATCTTAATAAATATAATATAATATATTAATATAAGTATTTTATATTGTATTATATATAACATATAATAAATAATATAAATATATAATATAGTGTAATGTTATTTATATGATACATTTTAACCAAATGTTTTTGTCAAATTTTCTAAATTTTTTCAACAATTTTTTCTCTATTTACATTAATATTATCACTAATTTTAAAAATAATGCCTTCAATTTTATTGAAAATTTTCCATGCTACTATTGACTTTTTCCCTAGTTTTTCCTAAACAGTCTTCACTTTTATAATGAATTTTCTGTCAATCAATTGTTAATTTTTTAGAGATTTCTCTACAGATTCACTATTTTCATACTTTTTTCTTCATTTTATTATATTTTTTATTAGATATTTTATTTACACTTCAGATGCCATCCCCTTTTCCCATTCCCCTCCTTAGAAAACCCCTATCCCATGCCTCCTTTTCCATTTATACTTTTTTAAAAAATGTTAATCATAGACTTTATATGTTTGGTATTGTTAAATCATTGGTATATCACACTACCCAACCTCAATATATCAACAATCTTTGACTGGTAGGGATACATGAACATCTGCCTCCTTGTCTCCCTCCTCTTTCTCTCTTTCATCACCTAGCTTCTCCTCTCCTTCTTCTTCTCCTCTTCTTACTCCTTCTCTTCCACTCAGTACTCCTTCCACCTTAGCTCCTCCTACATATCACCCTTCCTGTTAAAATGAAACTTTTCTCTCAAAATACAATTAGAGCATAATTATGCCGATTTGTACCAGTGAGGTACAAGATAGTCCTAATACACAGTCCATCATTTTGTTGACTAACCAGAACTTCTTTCATCTCTTCTAACTAAAACACTTACTTTTGATCCTGGCTTTTTTTTTGGCTTTAGAGTGAATGTCAGCTGAAAACTATCTACTCAGATCTTTTACCTCAAAGTCAATAGCCAGGATTGGCTGTGAGACTATAGGTCTACATCCCCATCAGAAATCCAAAATGACTGAGTTAACTGAAGTTATTGGAAGCATTAAACATAGCTTCTAAAACTTAGCCAATTGATAGAGACCGCTGAACACCTGAAAAGCCCCTATACTACCGAACATTGGAGCATCAAATCTTCAGCCTTCTGGCCCAGAGTCATCTGAGAGATCTTAGTGATGCAGGATTATTAAGGACTGATTACTCTGTCTGGGCAGATATAATCAGTCGACTATTCTGCATGTGTGTCCTTTTCTGGACAGTAATTCGTCTGTAGATGGAAAGAGGCAATTTTTGCCTAGTGGCTGTCACCACACAACCATCCTAACTCCAAGAATGCTCAATTTCTTCTTAGAATCCACGACAGGAATTTGTCAGGAGCTGACAGGTCTGTAATCAGAATGGACATTAATATATAAATATTTGTAGTATCAATTCTACGGACTTCTGATGTATTGAAAACCAACTATCCATGTAAGGTAACCTGGACTGTTGTCTGTTCACTCCTCTCAGCTATTTTTAAATAAAATATGGGAAACCTTCTAACAATAAACTCAAAGAAATGAATTTGCTATAGTCCCTTAACTCATAGGTTAACAGTCCCAAATCAGTTAAAAAAGTTAAAGAAGGACTGGGTCTAGGCCCTGTATTCCTAAATGAGTTATACAGGCACAATGCCCATGAGAGTATCAATATTCATCTCATTTTTATATTAATGAGAAGCTCGTACTAATGAAAACCTTAAATTTGAAATCAAAGTAAATTTTGTACCATTTAAGAATTTATAACTTTATCTTGATAATAATTATACAGATTTCTACCAATAGGTTATGGCTATGCAATAAGTCCTAGCTAATCCTCTCTGTTCCAACAAAACCACTACTTTTCCCTAGAAAGACAGACCATTATTAAACATCTTATTCCCCAAGCCCAGGGAATAGTGGTGCTGACTCTTCTTTAACTTCTTCAAGCTGATTACGGGCGGTGAGATATTATTTTTGATTATCTGGTTTTTTTAGTGCTTTGGGCATCTGTACTTGTGACAAGTCAGTCTAATGAGACCATGCGGTGCAAAGTCCCTCATGTCTTTGCTAGTCAAATGCTTCCCCCATTGGGGGACACTGAAGGGGCCGTCCAGGCAATGGAGTCTGGAAATTCAGCAACTGCTTGCCCCCTTGGGGTAGAGTGTGAATATTTGGCTGGTGGACACTGAAAAGAGTCCCAGGCCATGGAGGCTGAGAAACAGGAGGTCTATGTTCAGAGGTTAAAGTCTATGTTGAGGCTCGCTGGCCTTTGTTCACATGTCTGTCATTTTCAGTCATTAACAAAATTGACAGCAGAAATGGGAAATAAGCTATCATTGCATGAAGAGACAGTGAATGTACTTTCCAAGGGTAAAATACAGAAAGAAAGCAGTTAAGCAGGACCATTTGAGAGAAGATTTTTCTCCCGACGACTGTGGACATGTCTGGGAGGCAAAGGGCAGAGAACTAGAATGACCATTGTTCTATAGAATCAAGCAAAGCTCCAGAGTGTCTGCCTTGAACCTGCATGGGCCTGTCTCAAGGTGTTTCACCTGGCAGCAGTGCTTGCAGTAGCAGGGCAATCATCCAAGCATTCTGAATGTGGAGAGACACTGACGACCCTCTTCCTTAGAATCCAGAGTGCTACCTGGTCTGGTGCCACTGTCAGAGGCCATGACAAAGAATTGTTAAAGAAGCATCATGATTGGGAAGTACAAGGGATGCTGAGAAGACTGTGCTCTCAAGTCCCTCTTGATCCAGTATATTACCCTCTAACTGGAGGCCATCAGTGTTGCAGTGATGTCTATTGGGGCCTTGTAACTGAATGGAAAATGCTGATCCAGAACCCTGCTCCTCAGAGACTGTGTGTAGTAGACAATCACTTTGGTATTGTACTATGGAAAGAAGAAGTGATAGAATTTGAATAGAACCTAAAATCTATGGAATGATACTACAGATATTATTCTGTATTGTAAAGATGACATATCCTAGAAAAATTTATGACAACTCTTAGTCTTTCTGAATGCTGAAAGACATTTCTAAATAACTAAATAATACATATTGCAATATTATTATTGTGCAAATTATATACTATTATAGGTATTATTTGGAAAATAAACACAAAATATTAGTTTACTTAGAGTATAGATGCAAGTTGATACTTTTATCTGTGTTTGACTAAGTGTATAGATTGAGAACACACATGGAGTCAGACTCTTGAATGTAGCTCCTATGGTCTTAAGTAATTGCTTTGCCTGTCAAAGTGTACAGTGAGTTCTTATTACATTTATGTATTTGGATTGTGTTTGGAAGAGCACATAATTCTCCTGAAGGCACAATAGGCTACTGGCTCATCTTGGTGGCTCTACTTGGGCCATTTGCTTTCATTCCAATGACACAGCTGAAGCATTGTTGCAGAGAATAATTTTTGAAACTCTTAGTCAAGGTGATTCTTTGAAAGGTCATGTTAGTACAGCAGATGATACAGTGAACATGTGTAAAATTGAAGATATGTATGAAGATACCATTTTACTGACAGAGAAACTTGATTTGGTATTCAGACACCTTGCCAAAATATTTGAGCAGGATTTTGATCTTGCTGGTTGAAAGGGCTTTGTTTGTTTCTCTGCTTTATTTGATTTATTTTGTGAATAATTTGTTTCCTCTGGCTACACAGCCAATAAGCCTTGTGTAGTTCAGAAGCAGATAAGCACTTTTCTATTATCTAATTATAATACTGTGCAATTCGTTTAGTGCTCTGCAACATTCTTTCTCCTTGTCTTTTCCAAATGTTAATCATTCACTTTCATTTTTAATGCCAATATATCCAAATAATTTTCATTTAAAGGCATATATCTGCTTCCAGGAAATCCATTATTTTTCTTTAATCTGTGGTAAATTCTGTTCTTGACTATTTATGTATTCACAGTCATTATCCCCATGCTAGTACGTGTCATAATTTTGGCTCACTTTTCTGAATTTCCAGTTGTTTTTTTACAGTATTTGAAGAGATTTTTTTTACATACCAGAATAATCCTGCTAGGCATGAAGAACTTGCAGCAGGGTTAATGGACAGAAAATTATTAGTATCAATTCAGATAATATATACCTTTTTAGAATTAACTTGGCAATTCTAATGTCAACACTAAATGGATTTATCAATTTCAGTTATAGTGACTATGTTTACCTCACCTAATCTAGCAAGGTAAACTGAGTAGTGGTTCTATGTACATGTACGATATTACTTGATTTTTGATTGGCTAAGATTTCTGTGAGTTATTTTCCACACTTGTGAATATTTCCTAAATAATATCATTAATACCAATATTATAAAGTTGTTCAGATTAAATAATTTTTTGCATAGTAAATTTAAAAATTAAAACAACTAAATAGTATATATTGTAGCATTTACTTCAGTTATTAATATTATGTTCTCAAACTTTTCAAAGTTATTCATTTTCTTTGTCAGACTACAAAGAAATCAGATTCATTACAGCACATTCATGCATATGCTTTTATTCACAAACATATTCACATGCATATGCTTTATTGATTTTATTGCATGTTTTAAAAGAATTTTTCACTGTTGTCTTGATGATTACCAAGTTCATTCCTTTGCATGAATAAACAACTGGATGCACTGGAAAGACAGAGAAGACCAAGCCTTGTCAACAACCACATTAGTAAATTTACTAATTTTTGATGGGAGAAGCCTGAGACTGGAAATCAGTTAAACAAGTCTGGTTCAGATATTTAGTAAGCCTTGGATTTCTTTTCTTTCCAGTACTGGGCCTGTTTAGATGATCACCCAGGTACTTTCCTGGTAGTTTTCTTGTCAGAGAGTTCTGAAAACAAGAATACACCATCTCAGGGAGCCTGCTTTAATTTTTCCTTTCCGGTTATCTTTTTGTAACTCCTCCTCATGTGTATTTCTCTCTCTCTCTCTCTCTCTCTCTCTCTCTCTCTCTCTCTCTCTCTATATATATATATATATATATATATATATATATATATATATATATATATCTTAATTTATGATTGTGTGTGTGTGTGTGTGACTGAAGGTTTATGTTAATGCCATGTATGGGTAATGTGTTTTCATGTAGGTAGTTGCACATATGTATGGCTGTATCTGCCTGTATGTGCATGTGCCTGAAGTTTCTACATATTAATGTTATGTGTCTTTGATGAGTCTACACATTATTTACTGAAATACTGTTTGGCTTTTCTAGCCAGCCAGCTTGTCCCTGGGTTTCCCAGTCTTTAACTCTCCAGAATATAGGTGAGCAGCCACACTCACTCACTTTAAGTATTGGAGATCTGATCTTTTGTCCTTACATTTGTGTGGCAAGTGCTTTAACCAATCAAAAAAACTACCAGCTCATATTATTTTTTTAAAATTATATTAAGAATTGGCTTTTATGTCCTTTATTTCTTTCTTAGAAAGATTGTTGGTGGCATACATAAAAGCTGTTGACTTCTAAATGTTGATTTTGTATTATTCCTATTTACTGAAAATGTTTATATGAGTTTTCTGCTGAAGGCTTTAAAGCACAGGTCATATTTTCTACAAATAGAGATCATTTGACTTCTTCCTCTCTTATTTGTAGTCCTTGTGGCTTATAAACTAGTATAGCACTATGTAAATCACTACATAGGTTTTCAAATGTAGACTTATTATAAAACCTAGCTGTCACACTCCTGGACAAATACTCAAAAGAAAAAAAAAAAGAAAAATACTCAAAAAAAAGAAAAATATTCAAAAGAAAAAGAAAAGAAAAAAAAAGAAAAAAAAAGTCCAATTACTGACATATATGCAATGTATGTTTATTACTGCAATGTTCACACTAGGTAACTACTACTGTGATAAACCAACATTATGTAGGAAATTTATAGAAGAACAGTGTTTTTTTAAGAGGGCTGACATTTTATTAAGGGTGTTGGTTCTAGCTGCTTTCCCCCCCTCTTTTATTGAGTATAATATTTACATTTTAAATTTTATCCCCTCACTGCATTCGCCCCACCACCCAGGAACCCTTTATCCTATCCTCCATTCTCCTACTTCTATGAGGATGTGCACCTACCTAACCCCCACTCACCCCTCCCCACCCTCAGATCCCGCCCCCTGCCCACTTCAAAGATCTCCTCTCTCACCTATGCCCAACAAGACCTTCCTCCCCTACATATTCAGCTGGAGTCATGTGTCCCTCCATATGTGCTCCTAGGCTGGTGGTTTAGACCCTGGTGAGCTCTGGCTGGTTGGTATTGTTGCTCTCCACATGGTGCCACCAACATTTTTGGCTCCTTCAGTTTACTCTCTAACTTCTCCATTGGGAACCCTTGACCAGATTAATGGTTAGCTGTGAGTATCTGCCTCTGGGTATGTCAGATTCTGGGGGACCTCTAAGGAGATAGCCTTATCAGGGTGCGGTCAGCTTTCCCTTCTTGTCATATATATCAGCATCTATTTTGGGTGACTGCACATGGGATGAATACCCAGATGGAAAGGTCTCCTTACAAACTCTCCTTCAGTTTCTGTCCCACATTTTACTCCATTTTTGCTCCCTTGGGAGTTCAGTTACTCCTTCTAAGAAAGACCTAAGAATCCACACTTGTTCTTCCTTCTTCATGAGCTTCATGTGGTCTGTTTGTTGAATTTCTGTTGTTTCAAACTTTTGAGCTAATACCCGCTTGTCTGTGAGTAAATACCATGTGTACTATTTTGTGATTGGGTTACCTCACTCAGGATGATATTTTCTAGTTCCATCTATTTACCTAAGAATTTCTCAAATTCATTATTTTTAATAGCTGAGTAATATTCCATTGTGTAAATGTACCATATTTTTGTATCCATTCCTCTATTGAAGGCATCTAGGTTCTTTCCAGCTTCTGGCTATTACAAATAAGGCTGTTATGAACATAGTAGAGCATATGTCTATATTGTATTTTGGGGCATTTTCTGGGCATATGCCCAGGAATGGTATGGCTGGGTCCTCAGGTAATGCTATGTCCAATTTTCTGAGGAACCGCCAGACTGACTTCGAGAGTGGTTGTACCAGTTTGCAACCCCACCAACAATGAAGGAGTGTTCCTCTTTCTTCACATCCTTGCCAGCATCCACTCTCATCTGAATATTTGATCTTAATCGTTCTTACTGGTGTGAGGTGGTATCTCAGTGTTGTTTTGACTTGCATTTCTCTGATGACTAAGGATGTTGAACATTTCTTAAGGTGCTTCTCAGCCATTCGTGTTTCCTCAATCAAGAATTCTTTGTTTAGCTCTGTATTCAATTTTTAATGGGGTTATTTGATTGTTTTGTGTCTACTTTTTTGAGTTCTTTGTATATATTCAATATTAGCCCTGTACTGGATCTAGGATTGCTAATGACCTTTTCCCAATCTGTCTGGTTGACAGTGTTCTTTGCCTTACAGAAGCTTTGCAATTTGATGAGTTTGCATGTGTCAATTCTTGATCTTAGAGCATAAGCCATTGGTGTTCTGTTCAGGAACATTTCCCCTGTGCCTAGGTATTCGAGCATCTTTTCCAACTTCTGTTCAAGTAGTTTCAGTGTATCTGGCTTTATGAGAAGGTCCTTTATTCACTTGGACTTGATGTTTGTACAAGGGGATAAGAACGGATTACTTTGCATTCTTCTACATGCTGACCTCCAGTTGCACCAACACCACTTGTTGAAAATGCTGACCTTTTTCCACTGGATGATTTTAGCTCCCTTGTCAAAGATCAAGTGACCATAGGTGTGCTTGTTCATTTCTGAGTCTTCAATTCTATTCTATTGATCTTCCTGCTTGTCTCTGTACCAATACCATGCAGTTTTTATCACTATTGCTCTGTAGTACAGTGTGAGGTCAGGAATGGTGATTCCTCCCGAAGTTCTTTTATTGTTGAGAATAGTTCTCCGTATCCTAGTTTTTTTTTTTATTATTCAAAATGAATTTGTAAATTACTCATTCTATCTCTATGAAGGGTTGATTTGGAATTTTGATGGAGATTGCATTGAATCTGTAGATTGCTTTTTTGCAGGATGGCCATTTTTACTAAGTTAATCCTGCCAATCCAGGAGCATGGGAGATCTTTCCACATTCTGAGATCTTATTCAATTTCTTTTTTTAGAGACAGGAAGTTCTTGTCATACAGATCTTTCACTTGCTTATTTAGATTCACTCCAAAATATTTTATTTTATTTGTGGCTATTGTGAAGGGTGTCATTTCCCTATATTCTTTCTCAGCCTATTTTTCCTTTGAGTAGAGGAATGATACTGAATTGTTTGAGTTGATTTTATATCCAGCCCCATTGCTGAAGTTGTATATCAGGTTTAGGAGTTCTCTGGTGGAAGTTTTAGGGTCACTTAAGTATACTATTATATCATCTGCAGATAGTGAAATTTTGACTTCTTCCTTTCCTATTTGTATCCCTTCGACTTCCTTTTGTTGTCTAATTGCTCTAGCTGGAACTTTCAGTACTATATTAAATAGATAAGGTGAGAGTGGGCAGCCTTGTCTACTCTCTGATCTTAGTGGGGTTGCTTCAAGTTTCTCTCCATTTAGTTTGATTTTCGCTACTGGCTTGCTGTATATTGCTTTTACTATGTTTAGTTATGGGCCTTGAATTCCTGATCTTTCCAAGACTTTTTTCATGAAGGAGTTTTGAAATTTGTCAAATGCTTTCTCAGGATCTAGTGAGATTATCATGTGTTTTTTTTTCTTTGAGTTAATTTATGTAGTGGATTACATTGATAGATTTCTGAATTTTGAACCATCCCTTCATTCCTGGGATAAAGCCTACTTGATCATGATGGATGATTATTTTGATGTGTTCTTGGATTTGGTTTTTGAGAATTTTATTGAGTATTTTTGCATCAATATTCATAAGAGAGGTTCATATGTAGTTCTCTTTTTCTGTTGTGTCTTTCTGTTGTTTAGGTATGAGCATAATGGTAGGTTCATAGAACGAATTTGGTAGTGTTCCTTCTGTTTCTATTCGATGGAATAGCTTGAAGAGGATTGGTATTAGGTCTTCCTTGAAGTTCTGATTGAATTCTACCCTGAAACTATCTGACCCAGACATTTTTTTGGTGGGGAGATTTTAATGATTGCTTCTATTTCTTTAGGAGTTAGTGACTGTTTATATGATTTGTCTGCTCCTCGTTTAACTTTGGTACCTGGTATCTATCTAGAAAATTGTCCATTTCATCCAAATTATCCAATTTTGTTGAGTATAGGCCTCTGTAGTAGGATCTGATGATTTTTTTAATTTCCCCTGTTTCTGTTGTTATGTCTCCCTTTTCAGTTCTGATTTTATTAATTTGAATACTGTCTTTGCACCCTTTGGTTAGTCTGGCTAAGGGTTTGTCTATCTTGTTGATTTTCTCAAAGAACCAGCTCCTGGTTTTGTTGATATTTTGAACAGTTCGTTTGTTTCAACTTGGTTGATTTCAGCCCTGAGTTTGATTATTTCCTGCCATCTACTCCTCTTGGGTATATTAACTTCTTTTTGTTCTAACTCTTACAGGTGACCTGTTAAGGTGTTAATGTATGCTCTTTACATATTCTTTTTGTGGGCACTAGAGCTATGATTTTTCCTCTTAGTACTGCTGTCAGGGAGACCCACAAGTTTGGATATGAAGTGTCCACATTTTCATTCAATTCTAAAAAGTCTTTAATTTCTTTCTTTATTTCTTCCTTGACCAAGGTATCATTGAGTAGAGCATTGTTCAGTTTCTAAATGTATGTGGGCTTTCTGTTGTTTTTGTCTATGTAAAAGATGAGTCTTACTCCATGGTGGTCTGATAGGGTAAAAGGGATTATTTCAATCCTTTCGTATTCTTTGTGGCCTGTTTTTTGACCAATTATATGGTCTATTTTGGAGACGATACCATGAGCTGCTGAGAAGAAATTTTGTTTCAGGATGAAATGTCACTTAAGTCCAATTGGTCCATAATTTCTCTTAGTTTCTTTGTGTCTTGGTTTAGTGTCTGTTTCCATGATCGGCACATTGCTGAGCATGGGGTATTTAAATCTCCCACTATTATTGTGTAGGGTGCAATGTATGTATTAAGCTTTAGTAAAGTTTCTTTTATGTATGTGGGTGCCCTTGCATTCGGGACATAGATGTTCAGAATTGTGAGTTCTTCTTAGCACATTTTTCCTTTGATGAATATGAAGTGTCTGTCTTTATCTTTTTTGATTACTTTTGGTTGAAAAATTATTTTATTTGATATTAGAATCGCAACTCCCACTTGTTTCTTTGGACCATTTGAAAGGAAGATTGTTTTCCAACCTTTTACTCTGATGTAGTGTCTGTCTTTTTCACAAAGGTGCATTTCCAGTATGCAGCAAAATGTTGGGTTCTGATTACATATCCAGTCTGATACTCTATATCTTTTTATTGGAGAATTGAGTCCATTGATATTAAGAGATATTAAGAAAAAATGAATGTTGTTTTCTATTATTATTGTTATTGGCAGTGGAGATATGTTTGTATAGCTACCTTCTTTTAGGGTTGTTGGAAGATTACTTTCTTGCTTTTTCTAGGTTGTAGTTTCCCTCCTTGTGTGGTTTTCCATCCATTATCCTTTAAAGTGCTGGATTTGTGGTGAGATATTGTGTAAATTTGGATTTCTCATGGAATATTTTGGTTTCTCCATCAATATTGATTGAGAGTTTTGCTGGTTATAGTAGTCTTTGCTGGTATTTGTGTTCTCTTATGGTCTGTATGATATTTGTCCAGGATCTTCTGGCTTTTATGTTCTCTAGTGAGAAGTCTGGTATAATTCTTATAGGTCTGCCATTTAATGTTACTTTACATTTTTTCCTTACTGGTTTTAGTATTTTTTTCTTTGTTTTCTACATTTGATGTTTTGATTATTATGTGGCTGGAAGTATTTCTTTTCTGGTCTAAACTATTTGGAGTTCTGTAGGCTTCTTGTATATTTATGGACATCTTTTTCTTTAGGTTAGGAAAGTTTTCCTCTATAATTTTGTTGAGGATATTTACTGGTCCTTTAAGTTGCAAGTCTTCCCCCTCATCTATACCTATTTTTCTTAGGTTTGGCCTTCTCATTGTGTCCTGGATTTTCTCTATATATTTGGTTAGTAGCTTTTTTGTATTTTGCATTTTCTTTGACAGTTGTGTCAATGTTTTCCATGGTATCTCCTACATATGAGATTCTCTCTTCTATCTTTTATATTCTGTTGGTGATACTTGTGTCTATGACTGTGATTCTTATTTTAGGTTTTCTATCTCCAGGGTAGTCTCACTTTGTGATTTCTTTATTTTTTCTACTTCCATTTTTAGATCCTGGATTGTTTTGTGTAATTCTTTCTCCTGATCGTAGTGTTTTCTTAGAATTGCTTAATCGATTTTAGTGCTTCCTCTTTAAAAGTTTCTTTCTGTCTACCAGTGTTCTCCTTAAGTTCTTGGAGAGTGTTACTTATGTCTTTCTTAAAGTCCTCTATTATCATCATGAGAAGTGATTTTAACTCTGAATCCTGCTTTTGTGGTGTGATGGGGTGTTCAGGGCTTGCTATGATGGGGGAACTTGGTTCTGATGATGCCATGTAACTTTGGATTCTATTGCTTACATTCTTGTGCTTGACTTTCTCCATCTTGTTAACTGTAGTGCTGCCTGTACCTGCTGTCTCTAACTAAAGCCTGTTTTTCCAGTTATCTTGCTTGTGTCTGATTTTGTCAGGGTCCAGATGTCTCTGTGATCTTCCCCAGCTGCACTGAGTACAGTGGTACCTCTAGGATGTTTCAGGATATGGAGCCTCCAAGGTAGCAGACCAGACAGATGTCTGCTGTTCTGGGTAAAGTGTCTCCTCTAGGATGTCTCAAGATAAGGTGCCCACTAATCTGAGTGCAGTGTCTCCTCTAGGATATCTCAGGATATGCTGTCTGAAGCCCTGAGTTCAGTTGTTCCTCTTTGGCTCTGTGTTGAGTGGACCTTCCAGAATGTCTTGGGAAGAATCCGGGGTCCACACAAGAGCAGACAGGGCAGAGGTCTGGTCCAGGCCTCAGATCTGGGAGAGGGGTAGATGGGGAGTGCTATTCTGCAGGGGTGGAAGGGGTTGTGTATCCCCTGGAATCTGAGTGCTCTCAGCACCCATCCATGAGTTTAGGGCACTGTGTGGGTCTTCCTACCTAGGGCTATGGAATCCATGGATCCTCCAGAATATCTCTGGGGAATCCAGGGTCAATGAAAGACAAGACTGTGCAGAGACAAGCAGTCTTTTGTATGGGTTTCATCTTGTGGAATGCACTTTAAGTGAAATCAGTTACTCTTTATTCACTCCCACAAGTTCTCTACAACACTAACTTAGCATGTCTTGCAGGCAGAAAAGATTCATAACAAAGGTTTTGTTGCTGGGTTAGAGTTAACACTTTTCTTTTGTTAGACTCCAGAGTATCTTCCTGAAACAAAGGTACTAGAATGTATGAGTGATGGCCCTGTGTAGGCAACAGCTTGCTTTCTTCATGATCACTGATTTGTGTTGGTATTTTCCTCAGCAGTGGAGCCCCAGAGTCAGTTTGCAGAGAACAGCCCATTGTCTTTGACAGTGTCCTCAGTTGATTGGAGATTTGCACGGCATCCCCATGGCTAACAACTCTATCGAATGGAACTTAGTACCTGTAGTGGTAGCATTGTTTGGTAACATGAGATGGCCAATTGGCAATCAGTTTCCCTCCTTAACTTAGGCTTTAGGCTCACCTTTACATATTTTAGAATATGGTCACTGCTCTAGGTTTTCATATCATGCATGAAATGCCTCTCAGTTCCAACTAGCTCTCCCTGTACTCCCTCCCTCAATGCAATCTCCTTCCCCATGCCAATTGATCTTCTCATTCTTGTCCATCCCAGTCTACCAATACATTCTACTCTATTTCCCCATACCATGGACATCCATGTAACCACCCCAGTCCCTTCTTCTATACCTAACTTCTGTGAATCTACAGACTGTAGACTACACATCACTTATATAGTATCAAATGTCTTAGTGTTTCTATTGTCACAAAAAACTGTGACCAAAAAGCAAGTTGGGAAGAATAGGACTTACTTGGCTTACACTTCTTTATTGCTCTTCATCATTGAAGGCAGACAGAATAGAAACAGATATGGTGCAAAAACCTGGAGGCAGAAGCTGATGCAGAGAACAAGGTTGGGTACTGCATAGTGGCTATTTCCACATGATTTGCGCAGTCTGCTTTCTCATAAAAAACTCACAGCCACAAATCCAGGGATGGTAGTACCAACAATGATCAGGATCCCTCCCAATCAATCATTAATTAAGAAAATGCCCTGCAGTCTTGCCTATACAGCCAAATTTTAAGGCAGCATTTTCTCAATTGAGCTTCTTTGCTCTAGTATCATTGTACCATGTGTCAAGTTGACCAAAAATAAAAAATCCAGCCCAGTTAATATCAACATATAAATCAATAAATATCATATTTATCTTTTTGGGACTGGGTTATTTTACTCAGTATGTCTTTTTTTCTATTTCCAACCATTTGCCCGAAAATTTATCATGATGTTAATATTTTATAACAGCTGAGTAATATTCTACTGCATAAATATACCACATAATCTTCGTCAATTGTTTAGCTTATGGAGATATATGTTGTTTCCAGTTGCTGGTTATTATGAAGGCAGCAGCAATTATCATGGTTGAGTAAGAGTCCTTGTAGGATGAATCATTTTGAAAATCTTTTCCACCTATCAGGTGTCTCTGGATATGTTCCCCCTCTTGATTTGTGATTTTGCTAATTGGGATATTCTCTCTTTGCCTTTTAGGTAATTTGCATAAGAGTTTGTTGATCTTAGCACTCTAGTAAAAGAACCAATACATTGTTTCATGGATTTTTTTTTGTATTGTTCTTTTTCTATTTGTTGATTTCTACCCATAGTTTTATCATTTCCTGCTGCCACTTCTTTGGGTGTCATTTCTTCTTTTTGTTCTAGAGCTGTAAGGAAATGCAGACTGAGAGGACATTTCTCAGACTGCTCAATTACAGAATATATGTTTTTTTCTGAGTTGTGATTAATTTCTTGGATTTTGTCTTTGTGTTGCTGTTTTCCTTCTATTATTCTCCGTAGCCTAGATTATTGAAAATGTTTTCTTTAAATTTTATTTTATTATAAAATACCTTTGTTTCTCCATTTTGGTGATTGAAAGTTTTCTTGCATATAGTACCCTTGGCTTGCATTTGTATTCTCTTAGGGTCTTCTGTCCAGGATATACTGGCTTCACAATTTCTGTTGAGAAGTTTGGTACAATTCAAATAGGTCTTCCTTCATAATATTACTTGGCCTTTTTCCCTTACCAATTTTAATATTCTTACTCTAGCATGTGCATTTAGTGTTTTGATTATAATGTGATGAGAAGAATTTCTTTTCTGTTCCAATTTATTTAGTGTTCTTTAGGTTTCTTGTATGTTTATGTGTAGGAGGAGCTAAGGTGATAGGAGTAAAGAGAGAAAGAGGAGAAGTAAGGGAGAAAGAGGAGACAGAAGAGAAGGAGTGAGAGGAGAGAGGAGATGAGAGATAGAGGGGAAGAGGGTCTCAAAGTAAATTGGTATGTTTAGTTTGGGTATTGGGTTTTACCTCTGCTTGTAAGGGCATCTTATTTTTGGTCCTTACCAAATATGTAAGCCTTTCCTTAATCTTTAAGCATTAGGGTCTCATTTTTCTACTGGGCCTCCATGCATGTCAGGATGGTCTGGGCAATGCCCATGCTTGCAGACACAGAATGGAAGATTGGCAGAGCTATCTTCCATGCTGGCATCTCGTGAGTGGCAGGGCTATTTTTTTCTGATGGGCTGTTCCTAGCTGTGGTGACCAAGTGCCCTCTGGCCCCTGAATATGGCATCTTATGTAGCCAGAGACGCTACAGCTTATACATGAGGCTGGAACTCCAGCCCCTTTTTAAATAGTTACTACAACTTTTATGACCACTCTGTTTTTAGGTTAGGAAAGTTTTCTTTTTGATTTTGTTGAAGATATTTTCTGACAGTTTGCACTGGGAATCTTCCCTCTCTACTATTTCTATTATTTTTAGGTTTGGTCTTTTCACTGTGTCCTGAATTTTCTGAATGGTTTGGGTTAAAAATATTTGGTGCTTTGTGTTTTCTTTGACTGTTGCATCAATATCTTCTATGATATGTTCTACACGTTAGATTCTCTTTGTGTTTCTTGTATTCTATTGGTGATGTTTGTATCTTTAACTCATGATCTCTTTCCTCGATTTTCCATTTCCAGAGTTGTCTCCCTTTGTGTTTTCTTTCATATTTCTATTTCCCTTTTAATGTCCTGTATCATTTTGTCCAATTTCTTCTCCTATTTGATTGTGTTGTGCTTGTATTTCTTTAGGGCTTGTGTCTTCTTTAATGGTTTCTAGCAGTTTACCTGTGTTATCTTGTATTTCTTTAAGAGAGTTATTTATGTCTTCCGTAAGGTCTTCTATCATCTTAATTCAATAAGATTTTAGGTTGGAGTCTTGATTTTCAGGTGGGTTAAGAGTATCCAGGGCTTACTGTGGTTAGAGAACTTGGTTGTAATCATGCCAAGTGGCATTGTTTTCTCTTGCTTATTTCTTGGGCTTGCCTCTCACCATCTGGTTATCTTAGGTTTTAACTAGCCTTACTGTTTGTAACTGGATCCTGTTCTTTCTGTGAGCCTGTGTTCCTGGTTGTAATGGACCTTCTGGGAATCAAGCTGTCTCTGGGTGTGGGAGGTGGTCTGGAGCATTGGCTCTGCCCCAGGTATAGATGTGGGCCAGCAGAAAAATGTGTCTTTAGCAGGGCAGGACAGATAGGGTCTGCATCCACTGGGTCCCTGGAGATCCCTCTAAGGCCATGTATTAGGGTAGGGGTTGTCTCAACTGTGAGCCTGGTTATGACAACTTCCTGGGAGTCACAGTGTCTCTGGATGTGGGAGGCGTTCTGGGACACCATCTCTGAACCTTGGCTGAGTTGTGACATCATGATGAAATCTTATTCTTCTAAAATTATAGACCAAAATATCTGTCCTTCTAACAGTTGCCTTTGTAGTTGTGGTTTATCCCATTAATAATACAGTCATTACTAAACAACCATTTATGGTTTTATGTGATATTTATTTTATTTTTCTTTTCTATTTTCTTCTCAATATTTCTTTTTTATGCTTAATTTTCTAGTTTAATGAACTCAAGCACACACATGTATAAAAATATATAAAATATATAAAAATGATCGCAAACCCACATGAAAGAAAACCAATGTTAATTCCCTATTTCTAAATCTGAATTACTTCACCAAACATAACCATCTCTCCTTCCATCCATTTGTCTCCAAATGCCATGATTTCAGCTACCTTGTTTGACTAAAATACCATCATATATATGTATATTCTTTTAAGCTCATAAGAGAAAAAAATTCCATTTCTTAGCTAATGTGAATATCATAGAAATAAACATAGATTCCATATATGTGACTTGTAGGACTTCTTTTTAAGTATTTGTCTATTAGTGTGACAGCTAGTCCACATAATATGTCTATGTTCGAAAAGTTATGTAGTGATTTAATATGTAATTTTATGTAATGAAAATGCTGTAATGTAACTTATTTCTTTGTATTCTGCTGAAAAAATGAATAACATTTAAAAGCGTGAGAAAGGAATATTAATTACTGAGTTAAATATTACAAAATATATTAGTCAGTTATTTTCATTTATAAATTTACTATGCAAAAACTTATTTTATTTGAACAAATTAATAATGTTATTATTAATAATAATATTATTTAAGAAACATTCACAAGTATGTAAAGTAAATCACAGAAACTGTAGCCAATCATAAATCAAAATTTTCAGATATTTAATTTCAAAGAGAAAAATTGAAATTTCTTTTAAATGTTACCATGTTTAAAGCAGTCATTCACATACATATAAATCATTACTCACTTTACCTTGATAACATATGTGAAAAACAACACATTTACTTTAACTTAAATTTAGAAACTGACTTTGTTCTGACATCAAAATTGCCAAATTAATTCTCCAAAGGTGTATATTATCTGAATTGATGCCTATAATCACCTGTTTATTTTACCCTGCAATTATTCATACTTAGCAGGATTATTCTTGTACATAAAATCAGTCTCTTTAAAGACTGTAAATGACCAACCGGAAATTTAATTAAGTGAGATCTAAGTTATGACTTGTATAATATGGGGATTACCACTGTGAATACAGAATTAGTCAAGAACAGAATTTACCCCACATTTTAGGAAAAGAAAGGCTTTCCTGGGAGCAGATGCCTTTAAAATTAGAATTATTGAGATATATCTGGGTCAAAAAAAGAAAGTGGGTAATGAAGAATTTGGAAATTCCAAAAACAAAGAATGCAGCAAAGCACTAAGGTAATGGCACAGGAAAATAATTAGATGATAGTAAAGTGCCCCTGTGCTTCTGAATGATGCCAGGCTTATTGGCTGTGTAGCCAAATGGAAACAGAAATCATTTCCAAAATAAAATAAAGTACACAAACAAACAACAAACAAACCAATGCCTTTCACCCAGCAAGATCAAAAAACTGCACAAAACACTAGCACGATGTGTATCGACCAAATCAAGTTTCGGTTAGTAAAATGGTATCTTCATATATATCCTCAATTTTACACTTTCTCAGTGTATCAACAGCTATACAGCATGACCTTTGAAAGAATCAACTTGACTAAGGGTTTCAAAAATCTTTCTGTGCAACTATGTTCAAGCTGTGCCAAACAAAAAAATTGTTTAAGACCATATGTGCTATATTCCCAAGTCCAACTGCATCTGTGTTCTCAATCTATGCACTTAGTCACACACAGATGAAAGTATTTGAAATGCAACTGGCATCTGTACCATATGGAGACTATTGTTTTTTTCTTATTCTCCAAACAATACTTAAAATATTTATTGTACAATAATTATATTGTAGTGGGTATTTTTAGTCATTTAAAGATGCCTTTCAGCATCCAGGACGACTCACAGTTGTCATAAATTTATCTAGGATAAGTCATGTTTAAAATACAGAATAATATCTGTAATATCATTCCATGTACTCCATACACTGTATTCAAATTTTATCACTTGTTCTTCGATAGCACAATGCCCAAGTGGTTGTTCAGCCCCCAAATTTTCTGAGGTGCAAGGTTCTAAATCAGCCTTTCTCATTCAGTTAACAAGGCTCCAACAGACATTCCTACAACACAGATGGCCTCCTATTAGAGGGTGCTATCCTGGTGCAAGCAGGATGTGAGAGCACAGTCTTCTCAGCACATCTTTCACTTTCCAATTATGATGCTCCTTTATCAATTCCAAATAGATTAAGTCAGACCACTTGTCCCAAGAGAGTTTAACACATTTGACAGCTGCCAAACCATGGCAGATAGATAAGTCTTCTCACAAAGACAGCCAAAGGTATTTAAATCTCCCACAAAGTTCCCTATGCAATCTGCTTTCAGTACAGTGAGCTTGAGACCTGAGCTTGCTGACCAAGGTGATTTCAGACCTTGCCCATTATACCAGGAAGAATATCAAAGTCCTTCACCATTAAAAAATGGGCTTAGATCATCTCTTACAGTCCAAAGAGGATTAAATGCAATTGCAGTTCCAGAAGGGACCATCACAATGCTCACACCTCCCCAAGCAAAAACAAAATTTTCTACAAGTACATCAGGAGCTCAAGGATGCTTTCCATTTCCAGATGAGGTTCTTGAGTGTTCAGCACATACACAAGATGTGGGAGAAACCCCTGAATCCACCCAAATTATTATTGTGCCTTCTGCATACAAACAAACTAATCTAATACATTTACCATTTTCACCAGGGGTTCTGGGGCATTCCCAATCTGTCAGGGGGCACTAGGATTGTCCTACTCTACAGAAGATGGTCAAAGACATGTTATCAAATCTGCTCTCCCACAGAAAAAAAGAATAAATTATTCTCCTTCTATGAAAGGGACCCTGGAAATTCCCTATCAAACCAACACTGAAAGATCCTCCTTCTAATCAACCAGTCTTCAAAATATCCATATCTGACAGAGAATTATTCAAATGTCCCCTACCACCCAAAAGGGCCCTCCTGAATTTCATCAGGTCCAAAAGAGCCAAGGTTGTGCCAAAACCATGCCAGTGAGCCATGCAAGCTCCATACATTTACAGTGTGCTCAGAAGATACAACATTCCCTGCCTACCAAGGAGACTCTAAATCATTCAGCTTTGATAGAAGAGTCTCCTAAATTTTCTACAAATACATCAGAGTTGCTATGATTTCTCAAACCTGTACTAAGTTCTCCAAGTACTACCCTAACTCAGAAAAGGTCTGTTGGACAGAATACATATACAAAAAGTTCTAGACACTATCCCATTTTTTGAAATGGCTCTTGGATGTTGCACATCTACAACAGATGTTCTAAGACATATATCATCCGAAGAGAAGGCTATAAATCCATTCCCATGTGAACAAGGGTCTATGGGACATGATATTCATGCACAAGGGTCTGTAGCATCCTGTACATCTAAAAAAGGAGATTTATTAAATTCTGCCTGTGCACAAGAATCCATGGGATCTCCCCAAACTTCGGAGAAGGTGCTAGGAAATTCCCTATTTCCTCAAGAGGATCAGCCATCTTCTCCATCTACACAAGATGGTATAGACACTTTCCAATCTGCACAAAGGGCAGTTGGTTCTTCGTCATGCACACAAGTGTCTCCAGAACATATTCCAAATACTCCAAAGGCTATGGATTTTGCCTTATCTTCCAAAGGATCCTTGGAATCTGTTTTGCCCATCAAGTTGGATATGAAACCTGGCATTCTACACAAAATGAGTTATTCCCTTCTCCAGCTAACAAAAGTTCCCTTCCAACTTCCACAAGTACACAAGAAGGAGGTCTAGAAACTTCCATGTCTGCCCATGAGGCTCTTAGATATCTCTCATGTGTCCATGATGCTCTAAGAGAGACCAAATCTACACAGGTAGCTCTAGTATTTTCCCCTCAGTCTGAAGTCACAGTCAAGACTGGCACAGGTACACAAGGCACATTAAGAATGTCTTCATCTCAGCAAAATGCCTTAGGATATAGATATAGGAACACAGTCGACTTCTACACAGTGCACTGAAGCAGACTCACCATCTACTCAAGTGTGTCAGGGATATACTGACCCTCATAAAAAGATGGCGGGAACATTGAAATCTGATCAAGGATCTCTGACAATTTCTGCAACTGCACAAGGCTTTATACAGCCTTTGCCATCTCCCCAGGGGCCTCTATATTCACCATCTGCACTAGGTGTGCAAAACCTTCAACAGCTACCCCAGGACATGTGGTATCTGGTGGCTTACCTCTAGGACTTTCAATATCTGCCCAGCTTATTCCCTTACTTAATTCCCTAAGGTTTTCAGATTCTTCCCTTTCTGTAAAAGGGACTTTTGTTCTCTCTAAATTGATAGAGAGTACTCTAAGACCTTAAACTTCATGATGGAGACCAAATGAGTCTTTGAATTTCACTCAGTGATTCCAACAAATACATCAAAATGCTTCAGAATCTTCAGGATCTATGCATTCTTCAAAATGTCCTATGATAATTTCTTTATCTGGACAAGGAACACTAGGATCTGTATCATCTTCCTGAGAGCTTTTGACAATGTCTCTATGTGTTCAAGTGAATTCTGGACCTGTGATATCTGTTGAAGAACCTGGAGGCCCTTGCTTGACTTTACAGGAGAATCTGGAATGTTATAGCTGTACACATGGAAACGAGGAATAACCAATGCTTCACCAGGATATTAAAATTTATCACCAACTTCCATAGTGAGTCTAGGATCTTCTCCATCTACCAAATTCCATTTGAGAGTGTCACAACCTGACTTATTGACATTGATACCTTTCCTGTATGCCCATTGTGTTCTAGGGACATTGACATCTGACCAAGGGCCTCCAGAACCTTTCCTGTTATCTCAAGAGCCCCCAGGGCCCTGAGTGGAAAAAGAGGCTTTAAGAAAGTCAACATCTGATCCAGAAAATATTAGAGATTCTGAATCTGCTTGGGTACACTAGAAACATTGACATGTATGAATAACACTGCAGAAACACTACTTATCACCTGAAAGATTATATAACCTTTGTCACTTGAACAAGATACCTTCAGATTTTCACCTTCTTCATCACTTAGTCCAGAGTCAGAAGGACCTCTGCCATCTACCCAATCCACTTTTATGACTTCAGATTTTGTTATAGGTTCTATAGAATTTTTGCCATCTACTGAGCAGGGTCTCAGAAGTACCAAATCTCCCAAGGCATTCACAGACAGTCCAAGTATACAAAAAGCACATCAAAAGAGTCCTCTTTTGGCATAGAAACACTCAAGATTTCAATTCTGACCATGAGACCTGCAAACCATACTCTTTGTCACAAAAAGAGCTCAGACATTCTTCCTCTTCCAAAAAGATAGAAAAGTGAAAAATACTCACCAAGAGGGCATAGCATCCTCCATCTCTACAGAAGAGTGCACACAAACCACTCCATCTCATAAACAGAGCCTCAGGCATTCCACCTCTTCTTGTGAGATTCCCAGACACACTACTTTTACCAGGAGAAGAAAGAGTTATGCCTCTGATATGCAGGGAGACCTGAAAAGTTCTCTTGAAGACCAAAAAGACACTGAGTCATCTCTAGACAGAGACAGTCACCAAGGGGGTGCCAACCTTTCATTATCACCCCAAGAGGATATCAGTCACCTGTTTGTATTAAGGAGAGCTCATAACATGTTCCTATTGTCCAAGAAGAAGGAAAACATTCCATTAGTTCCAGACTGGAGCCCACAGCTTTGGTTCATGTCTTATGGTGATTCATCCCTGCATCAATTCCAAAAGGGATTGCAACTATATTCCTGTTAGTCAAGGAAATTTCCAACATGACATATGTCAACTAGAGAACCTGGTACCTTATAGTTACCAAGAGTGAGACCCAGCATTCCAATATGCACCTGGGTACACGTACTGGGAAACTCTTGCCCTAGGTGACCAAAGATATACACATTTTGTTTGAAGCAATCTCAAAGGGATTCTTCTGCAAAGGGGGAGATGTAGTAATATCGTCTCCCCTAAAAGAACTATCTGTCCTAATCAGTCTGACCAATGTCGATTCAGTCTTTCCAGTTCTCACCAAAGGGATTTTGGATATGTTTACCATCCCCATTTCAGGCAGCCTCAGAATGTTTCAGGGTGAAAGAGATGGACTCTCATAGGCCCCATCTAAGACATAGTGCCTCAGGGATGCTTTTTATTACAAAAAAATCAGAAATGTGTCTTCTATATCAACAATGGATGAAACATTCTGGTTCTGCCTTATTAAACTTCCTACATACCTTTTCTTCCCAACAGGGCATCAGAGCATCCCAGCCTGCCAAATGGAAGCTTTAAGAAAGCCCATCTCAACAGGATTACCTGGTCCCTAATTTCTTTACCATGGCATCTTCAATTCTTTTTTTTTTAAATTTAAAAGCCACCCTGATGTTTTTGCCCCCTGTGCCCCATAAAAACAACAGGAGTTTTAATTTTTTTCTTCTAGTCAATCATTTGTCAAACTTGCAACTACCACTCTTAGCTGCCTCACATACACAGTAAAGCATTCCTATGACTAAAGCATGGTAAGAATTCCTTTTCTGATTAAGAATACCTCACAATCTGTAGTCAAAACAGCATGCTATACAATGTGCTCCTCATGGAGAATAGCATGTGCTTCTTCTGACTAATGTGGATCTAAGCCTATTTGATCTGACCTAATTGCTGAAAAATCAACTATCACTATCTTAGTTTAACTGAGTGCATCTTACTCTGATCCTCTGAACTCATGACCTCTATCCAAAGAGTAGGACTCTGGTTCCTGAAGATCTAATGTCTAAGAGTAGTTTACAAAGTTATAAACCCAGGATATATATTTTAAAGTTGGTCAGCAAAAACAAGAAATATATGCCATATTCAAAAATAGGCACTGATTTACCAGGAGACCTAGCTGGGAACTGCCCCTTAGTGTGATGTAGATTGATTTCACTGCTGCCTGGCCTGCATGACATGGATGATCTAGGTTCCCATGAAGATTTCATAAGAAAATGTTTCAGCCTTCTCTACTCTCCAACTTGATTCTTGATCTTCCCCTGATACAAGAGTCATTGAAATTTTTGCTTTCCCTGATATTTGCCTCTAAAGATTGGTATTCTTAATAGTTTCGGGATATGTCAACATTCTCATTCTGTTCATTGGTAATTGAAATTGTGTTTCTGATACAGAACCAGAAAGACTCACACTTTCCCCAGTCACTGTAGTGGGACTCAAATCATTGTCAAGGGCTCACGGGGTCCTTGGGCATATTCTGTCTTTACCAGATAGGCAAATGCACTCTAGTCTTTCTCATGTAGACTTCAGACCTACAGCATAAGAACTACTGATCTTCCAAATTTCTGTATGAATAAAGAGAACTTCTGATCTATGCGCTTTGAACCAGGGATCCTCAGATCTTTCCCTATAGCCTAACTGATCTTAATCTAAATTATCTAGAACCAGTGTGCTTCACAATTTTCACCAATAACACGAGGTGGTTACAGATGTACTTCCTCAACATCAAATTTATCAGTGACTTTCCAATGTTCAGGGGAGCATTAACATACAATACTTTTGAGACCCTGAAACATCAGACATTCATTAATTGCTCCAATTGATCTCAGAGTTACCACCTAAGAAATAACTTATCACATAGGTCCCCAATGACAAAAAAAGTCCTGAGACCTATGACATAGTAAGCTGAGGATTTAAGTCCTTTAAAACTTCTTAAGAAGGCTACAGATATAACCCTCCACTATCAGCCTGCAATAGAATTGATGAAGTCACAATGGGCCCCAAGATGGACTCTTCTATAAGGACAATTTATGCCTCCAGCTAATAACTCCATTAAGTCATGCCCCCTCAGATGTAAACTAACCCATGACATTAAGGGGACTGATAACATTTTGAAATATCTTCTTAAGAAGACTTTAGTTTTACTATCTTTAATCACATCAGCACTTGACATTAAGGGTATGCCAAAGAGGTCAGCTGACCTGGAGAATAAAAAACATTTTATTCTTCCTATGTCTGCTCTGGAGAGGTCTGAGACATTCCACTCTGATGAAGAAAGCTATAGAACTGTCTTTGTGAATGAAGAGTGTGCCTCAAACATTTAGGCTTGCCTGTAATGTGCTTCAGACTGAATCCTTTACACCAAGAATGCACAGAACCTTCTCTCTTTGTTCATGGCAGACTCAGGTCTACCATTCAAATAAGAGAAACCAGAGATTCTTCCTCAGTCTTTGTTGGTCAGGAAATACACCTTTGTCCACCCAATAAAACCTCAGAGAACTCTGGATTCAAGTCCAATAGCCACTGAATGATAAACTCAAACTAGATCCAAGCCCATCTATCTTTATTCTGATCACCAGAAATGTAACAGTCCTCCACACCCACACCTGTGCAGCTTATTTTAAGTTTAAATAGGGAACAGATCCATGGACTTTGACCCAACTAGTCAGAAGAAACCTCAGAACACTGTCAAGTCTGCAGTGGAGTCCTCAAAGAAAAAACATTTCTAGATTTCTCTGAAGATGTGGAGCCTGGAGTGCCTGGACCAACATACTCTACAGAAGGTAAACAGGGATTCTTCCCTACTCTCCAACAGGATTGAAGGACTTTCTCTTTTCCAAAATTTTTGTATTTTTTTCCTCTGATGATTGAGGCCTTAAAAGTTACACCTTTGACTCAGTAGGCTCTCATAACAATTCTTATTTCTCAGTGGCCTGTGAGATATTTTACCTCTGACCAAGGAACATTATTGTTTTTAATCAAAGTTCACAGAAATCAAGGGGAGGAAGAACATCATGGATCCTTATACCACTTCCTTGAGTAAAGTCACATGACACATTGTGAAATCATCAGTCTATAATAGTTCTGGTTGGTTAAACTTAAGTCTCAGGAGGTAATCATGCTAAGGGCACATACCCATGAAGATCATAAATCATGGTAACTCCATTTGGTCTCCTGCTGCTTCAGCTAAAATATGAATACTGTAGACTGTGAAAAACAGTTAGAAGTTCAGGCAATGCTAAGATCTCATGAGCTAAGGTAAGCAAATTTATTTTTGCTTAAAATATTATGGGAACTTTAATTCTGTGATTATCTCTCATGTAAAAAAGATATCAGCATCTCCTTTCTTTACTAGGGTACTCCCTCCTTCTACTTTTGATTAAGGAGACCTCATATTTTCTCACTGAAGCAAAGGAAGCCTCAGATCATTACAGTGTGTCTGAAGGCTTAAACATTTATTTAGTTTGAGGAATCATATACAATTTACATCCTGAACATCTCTGTGAGTTTTCATGTCAGTGACTTCTCTGTAGGCTCCATAATCAGGAGAAATTGTGTTAAGTCTCTTTCATATTTAAGGGTCTCTAGATTTCCCTTATTCAAAGGAGAAATAATGTATGTTTCTTACTTGACAGAGTGTGTATGTCAAAGATTCTTCATTGCATCATTATTGAAAGTACAGTTGTCCTTGAACTGAAGGAGAAATCTGTGAAACAATAGGCAAAATATCTGAGGTTCAGTCCATAATATCAGAAATTTATGGACTATTGTTTCTCAAATTTCTCCCTCAGCTCAAGGAAAACTGTAGGTTCAGAAATGATGATATAAAGAATCTTTGACATGCATACTCTGTCAATGAAAAAGCACATGTTCTAACGTCTTAGAATAAGGGAAATCTTGACACCCTTAAATTTGAAAGTGACATAATACCAATTATTCTGATTACATGGCTGACAAAGAAGCCACTGACATAAAAACTCACAGGGATGTTCATGAAAGTGTATGGGATTCTTGAACCTAAATGAATGCTTAAGCCTCATTTGGACATAATGGAATGATCTCAGCCTCCCTTTGCTTCAGTGAGAAAATAAAATATGATGTCTCCTTAATCAAAGGTAGAAGGAGTGAATACCCCAGACAAGAAGGGAGGTCCTGATTTCCTTATGACAGGAGAGATGATCAGAGTATAAAAATTTTCATAATGTTTTGAGCAAACATCCCCTGACAATGGTTTCTTTAGAGAATACACCTCCTATCATATAATCCTCAGTTCTGTTTCTCTAGCAGGTCTTAATGTTTCCCTGCTGACGTTAGTGACAAGTCATTCTCAAATTACTGAAGGGATGGCATACCACTCGGAATGGATATCCTGGGACATAAAATGATGTTTTTAGACCTGACAGTAACAATCTGAGCCCTGATCTAACTTTTATTTTTCAGATTGACACTTGAAATGGAGCAGGTCCATCTTTGTTGCCCATGCTTGTGCTGCTGATAAACAGCTTGTGGAGAACATAGAGCGAAAGATTACAAACTAATTTGTAAGAAAAAAATTTTCTGATACCTGGGAAGCACATCGCTGAGTCTCAGAACACATGGGTATTCTGGACAGTGAGGACATTTTCACCTGATATGGTATTTTCTGTACCTATTTTCAATTCTCAATGTAATCTTTTGCCTGAGCAATTATGTTACCTTTTTGCTCTTCCTTATCCTCCCAACATATTATCTCTCTCAAAAATGGGAACAACGACCATCCCACATATAGTCAAAGTAGTTTCTCTACCTAAATGATCAGGCATAGATCCAAAAGTGACTCATTTTTTTTAAACAAGTGACCCTAATCCACACTGGATTGAGGCCAATAGTCGAAGTTTAGAATAAAAGCATAGAACCTGTGCCATCTGATGCCAGGCAAGTTTATAGAAATGTAATAATGTCAACATTTCTGTCTCATTCTAGGTAGCTAAAAACTAGAAATTACCAAGCCAGCAACAGTCATCCAAAACATTGAAGAAGAGAAATAACTTGGTGCCTGCTTTCTCGCAGAATGAACAAAAACTAGAAAGATTAAAAAAAAAAACTCTGAATAATAACTGGAAACTTAGGATCACTGCTAGAAAGTTTCTCCACTGTATAAAATACCCAGGACCTTTACCTTTGACAGAATTGTATATGGCACCTTCACACTGCCTGAAGGAGATTCTGTCAATAGGGCATCAGAGTTTTCCTTTCTTACATGGGGTTCACTTTTCTGAGTGTTAACTTACTACTTCTCACTACATTGAACAGAATTGCAGGACTCTCCTAGGACTAGCATTTCCCTAGACCTCATTTGCCAAGTGAGGCCTTGAGCACTTATTACACCTTACGTGTTCTTTATATATTCCTAGTCCTTCCAAGTTGCTTTGAGTCTTTTTTCCTTAAAGGGATGTCAGATCAAGGGAGCCTTATACCACTCATTCAGCATAAAAGAGCATCTAACATTCCCTGTCTTCCCAATAGGATTGTGGTTCTATTGTCTACCTCCACCCACAAAATTGATTTTAGACCTTCAATTTCTGTGAAAGGGGAACTTGGAAATCATAGTCTATTGAAAAGGCTCTCAAAGTAGCCCCTGTGTCAAAGCGGTGTTTTAAACCTCCATCCTGTACACTAGGGGACTTCAGGTCCCCTAGCAAATGAAGATCCTCCAGACAGTCTCTTCTGACCATGCCTCACAAACACTTCTATTAACTAAATTTTCTTTAAATCCTTCACAAGATTAGAATTGCCACTGCCCTTCTATACTTAAGAAGGAAGGAGGTGTCAGGGGCAGCCCTGCTTATACACTGTAAACCTAAAATCAACCATACACCTAAAATCAGCAACAGGCTTGACATACATGGTCTTGGGTCTCTGTGGAAAAGCACAGAAACAGATTGTTATTAGCTCTTGTAAACAAGAAGCTTTGGTAGAAAGTTACCAAGTCTTTGTTATAGAACTTGTAAATAGGTAGCCATTTTGGATAGTACCAACTTAGATAAAAAGAACCAGAGTGGTGGAGTCAGAGAGCTGAGGACACAAGGGAAGTTGAACAGAGTCCACAGGGGGTGATGGGGAACGAACCTTCTCCATTGGCATTAGTCTCAACCCTGGTATCCCACATAGCAGCAGGAGGCACTGCACTACACACATGACACTCCATAGGTTGCTCTGTGCATCCATGAGGCCTTCAGTTTCCCTGGATTGAGCCTAGAGTGTGGTGGGAGATGAAAAGAAGGGCCCCCACAAAAACCTTGGTCTACTTACCCTGTCACACAGGTTGGTATCTCTGATATCCATCAATATGAGTTCTGGTTGATGCTGCTTCACAAAGTCATCTAATCATCTGTTTTGCACAAAGGCCCAGATGGTCTTGCTGCCCACTTCCAAAAACTCACCTGCATTCCAGCTAGCATGATGAGCTGAGGACAATTACATATCTAAACAAGAAGTGAATATTTCATCTCGACATGCCCCCTTAAAAACCAACCTCTGGCCTCGGGCACACAATTTTAAGCACCTACAAAATAAGCATCTCAGGGCAACTGACCAGGATACCTTGCAACCATTATGAGATAATTGAAGCTCCCTCAGAATCTCTGTCCTCTCTCAAACACTCCACACCACCTCAATCACACCCTAATCATTCACAAACTGCCATGGAGTATTCTGTGGACATTTCGATCTTGTTCCTGCCTCTAAAGTTCCCAAGTTACTCTCACCATGGATCATTCTTTCTGTATCCTAGCTCACACTCAACTATCTACCCAATCAAAAGTTAAGCACACATGCAACTCAGAGCTCTCTAAAGGGATTCAGGTGGATCCCAGGAGACATGTAAGTAGACACAAAGCACAATGAGCATTTATCTCATATCCCACCAGGATCCCTGCTGCATATCTCCTTCACTCACCAGTTTCTCATAGACAAATTCACACCAAGGTCCCTTAGCTGTCCGATAAAAAATTCTCAAGGTGCCATCAAACTTTCTCTGCAAGTTTCTCACTCCCACAGCCTGATAACAACTAGCTTGCTATATATGTAAATGTCTGTCTGACTGTCATTCTCTCTTTCTATTTATCTATATATCTGTCATCTATCTATCTATCTATCTATCTATCTATCTATCTATCTATCTATCTATCTATCTCTTTATTTATATTTTATACCTACTTATCTATATATCTACCTGCCTTCTTACCTACCTATCTACTTACCTAGCTACCTACCTATGTACTTACACACCTCCTAAAATCTCCTTTTGTGTCACCAATACATACAATTCCTGTTATATTTTCTAGGGCAGAATCAGCTTTCTGTTTACCACATGATAAGTTCCATTTTCATTTGTGAAATGATTTTTAGTATCAACCAACAAGCCTTCTTTTTTGAGAACTGTGTATGTCCAGAGGTCCACTGCTCTGTAGAGAGCTTAAGTCAAAGCTGCATGGTGCTCAGGCCTGGGAGGCTGTGCTTCCCTAGTCAGGATACCCAAACCTGATGTTGCAGGCCCTCCTCTCTGGTCAGCTGAACCTTGTTCACCCACAGTTTTCCCTTTGGTCTAGTAGTCCACAGGAGGTCTTATTCCAGCTTATACATTCAGAATAAACTGGCTACAAGCATGTCTGCCACTATGTTGAAGGGCACATATATGTGATCTTGCAAGAGAGAATGCCCCTGCACTTTTGTGTGTGCATGCTTTCTAATGCCTATAAGGTTTGGAAATATGGATTTTTGTCCATAAGTGTCAAGGATTTAGGAGGTTGTGCATGGTGAAGATGGAAGCGTCAAGCATCACAGGAGATTTTCAACTGCAGGACATCTGCCAGCCAGTGAAGGGTGCTGCAAGAGAGAGTCAAGCAATAAGAGGTGTCAGCTTGTACTTGCAAAGGATCCTGTGAGAGCCCTACCTAAACCTCATAATGACCTGGACCTTAGGGGCAGAGCATCAGAATCAAAGGCCTGGACTTGAGGACCAGGAGATGGGGCAACCCTCTCAGTGTCCACTCAGAACACTGGGACTGGGCTAGGCCCAGAGATTGATCCAGCCTGAGGCTGCCTGACTTTTCCCACACAAAGATTCCCTAAGCCCAAGCCAGTTCTCTTTTTTGAAGAGTCAGACTCCTCTGTGCATTTTTACACTCTAACAAGATGCAAGGAATTGGCACCCAGATAGAAAGGTCTCCCAGGATGATCATCAGCTTATAGGGTAGCCAGGTGGTAGAAACAGGGCTCAGGGAACAGGGAAATGTTAACAGAGGACATAGGTGTTTGGGGTGGGAAACTAACCTTCTCAATTGGCATTAGTCCCATCATTGGCTATCCACTTTGTTGCAGGAGGCACTGCACTGGAGCCAGAGAAATGGGTAGCTGCTTTATGTGTTACTGAGGACTTCAGTTTCCAACCGAAAAGAGTCCCACCCCACCCACTGAAAATTTTGTCTACACACCTGGGCACACAGGTTGGTATCTCAAATACCCCTCAATTTGAGTTCGGGTAGATGCTGCTCCACAAAGTCATCCAGTCATCTGTCCACCTCAGAGCCCCATAGTGGCTGTCCACCCACATTCACTGTCTGACCTGCTGCCTATCTAACATGCTGAGCTGAGGACAAGGACATATCAAAACAAGAAATGAATATGAGATTTCAACCTGCCCACTTGGAAACCAAGCTCTGGCCTCAGGCCCCCAGTTCTAGGCACCTAGTAAGCAAGCATCTCCAGGCAACTGATCAGGAAACCAGGCAACCATTATGAGTTAATTCCTGCTCCCTCACAATCTCTCTCCTCTCTTTAACCCTCCACACCACTGCCACCACACCCCAGGCATGCACCAACCACCATGTACCACTCAGGGGAAAATGTGTTCTCCTTCATTCTGTCAAAAGTAGGTGATAGCTGGTAGAAAAAGACCCCACAAACAACTACCAGGTGAGAAGCCTTACATGGATTTCTGCTTCTCCATTCCTATTAAGCTTCCTCCAGGTATCTGCTCTGAATCATAAAAGACACCTACCTGCATGACTCCATCCACATGGGTATTACCTAAAGTTGACAGCCAGTTCTCTTCCTGTCGATGCAGACTCTCTATGGTCTCTGGCCACACTCTCTCATTTCTCAGGTCAAGGCACAAAGCCAAGAAGGCCCTCGTAGGATGATCCTCTTCTGGTAAGGCACCTGTGTGGTGGAGTCAGAGAGCTCAGGAGACAGGGGAAGTTGAACAGAGGCTACAGCAGGAGTTGGGGAATCAACCTTCTCCATTGGCATTAGTCTCAACACTGGCATCCCACATAGAAGCAGGAGGCACTGCACTAGACACACAGCACTCTTTAAGCTCCTCTGTGCATACACAAGGCCTTAAGTTTCCCTGGATTGAGCCCAGAGTGTGGTGGTTGGAGATGAAAAGAGCGGCCCCCACAAAAAACATGGTCTACTTACCCAGTCACACAGGTTGTTATCTCAGGTATTCATCAATGAGTTCTGGTTGATGCTGCCTCATAAGTCATCCAATAATCTCTTGTGCATAAAGGCCCAGATGGTCTTGCTGCCCAATTCCAAAATCTCACCTGCATTCCAGCTAACATGATGAGCTGAGGACAAGGACATATCTAAACAAGAAGTGAATATTTTATCTCTACATGCCCTCTTGTAAACCAAGCTCTGGCTTCGGGCACACAATTTTAAACTCCTACAAAATAAGCATCTCCAGGCATCTGACCAGGATACCTGGCAACAATTATGAACTAATTCTAGCTCCCTCAGAATCCCTGTCCTCTCTCAAACACTCCACCCCACCTCCATCACACACCAGCCATTCACCAACTGCCATGAAGCACTCTGTGGACACTTTGATCTTCTTCCTTCTCCTAAAGTCCCCAAGTCACTCTAACCATGGATCCTTCTTTCTGTATCCTAGCACACACTCAACTATCTTCCTGATCAAAAGATAGGCATGCATGAAACTCAGAGCTCTCTGAAGAAATTCAAGTAGACCTAATTTAACAGACACCTAGACACAAAGCACAATCAGAATTTATCTCATGTCCCACCAGGATCCCTGCAGCATATCCCCTCCACTCACCAATTCCTCCTAGACCAATTCACACCAAGGTCCCTTAGCGAGCCTCATAAAAATTCTCAAGGTGCCATCAAATTTTCTCTGCAAGTTGCTCACTCCCACAGCCTGATAACAACTAGCTGGCTATATATGTAAATGTCTGTCTGACTGTCATTCTCTCTTTCTATTTATCTATATATCTGTCATTTATCTATCTATTTATCTATCTCTTTATTTATATTTTATACCTACTTATCTATATATCTACCTGCCTTCCTACCTATCTACTTACCTACCTACCTACGAACTTACACACCTTCTAATATCTCTTTTTGTGTCACCAATACATACACTTCCAGTTATATTTTCTAGGGCAGAAACACCTTTCTGTTTACCAGATGATAAGTTCCATTTTCACTTGTGAAATGATTTTTAGTATCAACCAACAAGCCTTCTTTTTTGAGAACTGAGTGTGTCCAGAGGTCCATTGCTCTGTAGAGAGCTTAAGTCAAAGCTGCATGGTGCTCAGGCCTGGGAGGCTGTGCTTCCCTAGTCAGGATACCCAAACCTGATGTTGCAGGCCCTCCTCTCTGGTCAGCTGAACCTTGTTCACCCACAGTTTTCCCTTTGGTCTAGTAGTCCACAGGAGGTCTTATTTCAGCTTGTACATCCAGAATAAACTGGCTACAAGCATGTCTGCCACTATGTTGAAGGGCACATATATGTGAACTTGCAAGAGAGAATGCTCCTGCACTTTTGTGTGGGCATGCATTCTCCTGACTATAAGGTTTGGAAATAAGGATTTTGATCCATAAGTGTCAAGGAAAGTGGAGGTTGTGCATGGTAGAGATGGAAGTATCACCCATCACAGGAGCTTCTCAACTGCAGGACAGCTGCTAGGCATTGAAGGGTGCAGCAAGAGAGAGTCAAGCAATAAGAGGTGTCAGCCTGTACTTGCAAAGGATCCTGTGAGAGCCCTGCATAAACCTCATTCTAACCTGGACCCTAGGGGCTGAGCATCAGAATCAAAGGCCTGGACTTGAGGACCAGGAGCTTGGCCTTCCCACTCAGTGCCCAGCCAGAACACTGGGACTGGGCCAGGCAGATTTATGGATCCAGACTGAGGCTGACTGGTTTTCCCCAACAAAGTTTCCCTAAGCTCAAGCCAGTTCTCTATTTTGAAGAGGCAGACTCCTCTGCCCATGGTTACACGCTCACAGGATGCCAGGTAAAAGCACTCAGAGAGAAATCTCTCCCAGGATGGTCCTCAGCTCATAGGGCAGCCAGATGTTAGAATCAGGGCTCAGGGAACAGGGAAATGTGAACAGAGGACACAGGGGTTTGGGGTGGGAAACTAACCTTCTCAATTGGCATTAGTCCCAACATTGGCTATCCATTTAGCTACAGGAGGCACTGCACTGGAGCCAGAGAAATGAGTAGCTGCTCTATGTGTTCCTGAGTGCTTCAATTTCCTACTGAAAAGAAGCCCCAGCCCAACCCAAGAAAAATTTTGTTTACACACCCAGGCACACAGGTTGGTATCTCAAATACCTCTCAATTTGACTTTGGGTAGATGCTGCTCCTCAAAGTCATCCAGTTACCTGTCCACCTCAGAGCCCCATAGTGGCTGGCCGCCCATATTCACAATTTGACCTGCAGGCTATCTAACATGCTGATCTAAGAACAAGAACATATCAAAAAAAGAAATGAATATTAGATTTCAACCTGCCCACTTGGAAACCAAGCTCTTGCCTGAAGCCCCCAGTTCTAAGCAGCTACTAAGGAAACATCTCTATGAAACTGACCAGGAAACCAGGCAACCATTATGAGCTAATTCCAGCACCCTCACAATCTCTCTCCTCTCTTTAACCCTCCACACCACTGCCAGCACACCCCAGGCATTCACCAAACACCATGTACCACTCAGGGGAAAATGTGTTCCCCTTCCTTTCTGTCAAGAGCTTAAGAGATAGCTGTTAGAAAAAGACCCCAATAACAACCAGCAGGAGAGAAGCCTTACATGGATTTCTGCTTCTCCATTCCTATAAAGCTTTCTGCAGGTATCTGCTCTGAATCATACCAGACACCTACCTGCCTGACTCCATCCACATGGGTATTTCCTAAAGCCGACAGCCAGTTCTCTTCTTGTGAATGCAGAGTCTATGGTTTCTGGCCACACTCTCTCACATCCCAGGTAAAGTCACAAATCCAAGAAGGCCCTCATAAGATGATCTTCATCTGGTAAGGCACCTGTGTGGTGGAGTCAGAGAGCTCAGGAGACAGGGGAAGTTGAACAGAGACCACAGGGGGAGTTTGGGAACCAACCTTCTCCATTGGCATTAGTCTCAACACTGGCATCCCACATAGCAGCATCAGGCACTGCACTGGACACATGGCAATGGTTCTGCTGCTCTGTGCATCCATGTGGTCGTCAGTTTCCAGGGCATGAACCCAGAGTGTGGTGGGTGATGAAAAGAAGTGCCCCCATATAAACCTTGGTCTACTTACCCAGTCACACAGGTAGGTATCTCAGGTATCCATCAATGAGTTCTGGTAGATGCTGCCTCAAAAATCATCCAATCATCTGTTGTGCACAAAAACCCAGATGGTCTTGCTGCCCACTTTCAATATCTCTTTCATTCCAGCTACCATGATGAGCTGAGGACAAACACATATCTAAACAAAAAGGGAATATTTCATCTTGACATGCCCTCTTGTAAATCAAGCTCTGGCCTCCGACCCCAATTCTAAGCACCTACAAAAAAAGCATCTCAGGACAACTGACAAGGATACCTGGCAACCATTATGAGCTAATTCAAGCTCCCTCAGAATCTCTCTCCTCTCTCAAACACTCCACCCCACCTCCATCACAACCGAGCCATTCACCAACTGCCATGGAGCACTCTGTGAACACTTTGATCTTCTTCCTGCCTCTAAAGTCCCCAAGTCACTCTAACCATGGATCCTTCTTTCTGTATCCTAGCACACAGTCAACTATCTACCTGATAAAACATTAGGCACACATGCAACTCAGAGCTCTCTGTAGGGATTCAAGTGGATCCAAGGTGACAGGCACCTAGACACAAAGCACAATGAGCATTTATCTCATGTCCAACCAGGATACCTGCAGCATATCCCTTTCACTCACCAATTCCTCCTAGACCAATTCACACCAAGGTCCCTGTGGCTGCCCGATAAAAATTCTCAAGGTGCCATCAAACTTTCTCTGCAAGTTGCTCACTCCCACAGCCTGATAACAACTAGCTTGCTATATATGTAAATGTCTGTCTGACTGTCTGTTTGTCTCTTTGTTTGTCTGTCTGTCTATGTATATATCTGTCATTTCTCCATTTTTCTAACTCATCATTTCTTTTTTATTCCTACTTTTCTATATGTCTACCTGACTTCCTACCTAACTATCTATTTACCTACTTACCTACGTATTTACACACCTCCTAATATCTCCTTTTGTGTCACCAATACATACACTTCCAGTTCCATTTTCTTGGGCAGAATTACCTTTCTGTTTACCAGATGATAAGTTCCATTGTCATTTGTGAAATGAGCATAAGTCAGAGCTGCATGGTGAGCAGACCTGGGAGGCTGTGCTTCCCTAGTCAGGATACACAAACCTGATTTTGCAGGCCCTCCTCTCTGGTCAGCTGAACCTTGCTCATCCACAGGTCTCCTCTGGACCTAGAAGTCGACAGGAGGCCCTAGTTCAGCCTGTACAGCCAGAATAAACTGGCTACAAGCACGTCTGCCACTATGTTCACGGGCACATATATGTGATCTTGCAAGAGAGAATGCTCCTGCACTTTTGTGTGTGCATGCATTCTCCTGACAATATGGTTAAAAAATAAGGATTTTGGTCCATAAGTTTCAGGGGAAGAGGAGGTTGTGCATGGTGGAGAAGGAAGAGTCCCCCATCACAGGTGCTTCTCAACTGCAGGATATCTGCCAGGCACTGAAGGGTGCAGCAGGAGAGAGTCAAGCAATAAGAGGTGTCAGCTTGTACTTGCAAAGGATCCTGTGAGAGCCCTACTTAAACCCCATTCTAACCATGACCCTAGGGTCCGAGCATCTGATACGAAGGCCTGGACTTGAGGACCAGGAGCTGGGCCCGCACACTCAGTGCCCAACCAGAACACTGGGACATGGCCAGGCCCAGAGATTGATCCAGCCTGAGACTGCCTGACTATTCCAACACAAATGTTCCCTAAGCTCAAGCCAGTATGCTTTTTTGAAGAGACAGACTCCTCTGTCCATTTTTACACTCTAACAAGATGCAAGGTAATGGCACCAAGACAGAAAACTCTCCCAGTATGATCCTCAGCTCATAGGGCAGCCAGGTGGTAGAATCAGGGCTCAGGGAACAGGGAAATGTTAACAGAGGCCACAGGGGTTTGGGGTGGGAGACTAACCTTCTCAATTGGCATTAGTCCCATCATTGGCTATCCACTTAGCTGCAGGAGGCACTGCACTGGAGCCAGAGAAATGGGTAGCTGCTCTATGTGTTCCTGAGAACCAAAAAGAGGACCTCCCCTCCCCCTGAAAAATTTTGTCTACACACCCGGGCACACAGGTTGGTATCTCAACTACCTCTCAATTTGAGTTCAGGTAGATGATGCTTCTCAAAGTCATCCAGTCATCTGTCAACTTCATAGCCCCATAGTGGCGGATTGCCCACATTCAAAATCTGACCTACCGGCTATCTAACATGCTGATCTGAGAACAAGGACATGTCAAAAAAAGAAATAAATATTAGATTCCAACCTGCCCACTTGGAAGCCAAGCTCTGGCCTGAGGCTCCCAGTTCTAAGCACCTACTAAGTTAGCATCTCTAGGCAACTGACCAGGAAACCAGACAACCATTATGAGCTAATTTTAGCTCCTTCACAATCTCTCTCCTCTAACCCTCCACACCACTGCCACCATACCCCATGCATTCACCAAGCACCATGTAGCACTCAGGGAAAAATGTGTTCTCCTTCTTTTCTGTCAAGAGCTTAAGTGATAGCTGGTAAAAATAGACCCCACTAACAACCACCAGGAGAAAAGCCTTACATGGATTTCTGCTTCTCCATTCCTACTAAGCTTCCTCCTGGTATCTGCCCTGAATTATACAAGAAACCTACCTACCTGATTCCATCCACATGGGTATCTCCTAATGCTGACAGCCAGTTCTCTTCTTGTGGATGCAGACTCTATGATTTCTGGCCACACTCTCTCACTTCCCAGGTCAAGGCACAAAGCAAAGATGGCCCTCATAGGATGATCCTTATCTGGTAAGGCACAAGTGTGGTGGAGTCAGAGAGCTCAGGAGACAGGGGAAGTTGAACAGAGACCAAAGGGTGAGTTGGGAACCAACCGTCTCCATTGGCATTAGTCTCAACACTGACATCCCACATAGCATCAGGAGGAACTGCAGTGGACACATGGCACTGTGTGAGCTGCTCTGTGCATACACGAGGCCTTCAGTTTCCCTGGATTGATCTCAGTTTCTCTGGATTGAGCCACTCTCAGAGTGTGGTGGTTGATGAGAAGAAGGGCCCCCACAAAATCCTTGGTCTACTTACCTAGTCACACAGGTTTGTATCTCAGGTATCCATCAATGAGTTCTGGTAGATGCTGCCTCACAAAGTCATCCCATCATCTGTTGTCCACAAAGGCCCAGAGGTTCTTGCTGCCATCTTCCAAAATCTCACATGCATTCCAGCTACCATGATGAGCTGAGGACAAGGACATATCTAAACAAGAAGTGAGTATATCATCTCCACATTCCCCCTTGAAAACCAAGCTCTGGCCTTGGGCCCCCAATTCTAAGCACCTACAAAAAAAGCATCCCAGGGCACCTGTCAAGTTACCTGGCAACCATTATGAGCTAATTCAAACTCCCTCAGAATCTCTCTCTTCTCTCATACCCTCCACCCTCCTCCATCACACCCCAGCCACTCACCAACTGCTATGGAGCACTCTGTGGACACTTTGATCTTCTTCCTGCCTCTAAAGTCCGCAAGTCACTCTCACCATGGATCCTTCTTTCTATATCCTAGCACACAACCACATACCTACCTGTGTAGGGACTAGGCACACATGCAACTCAGAGCTCTCTGAACGGATTCAAGTGGACTCAAGATGACAGGCAACTATGTACAAAGCACAATGAGCATGTCTCACCTGTCTCACCAGTATCCATGCAGCACAATTCCTCACCAACTCCTCCTTGACCTATTCACACCAAGGTCTTCTGAGAGTGCACATTGGAAATACTCAAGGTGTCTTCAAACTTTCTCTCCAAGAGATCACTAACACAGCATGATCTATCTATCTATCTATCTATCTATCTATCTATCTATCTATCTATCTATCTATCTATCTATCTACCTATCTATCTAACTGGCAATCTATCTATCATTTACCTTTTTCTACCTACCTACCTAACTACATATCTAGCAACCTACCAACCTTCCTACCTACTTACATACCTCCTATCTTTTTATCTAGCTCTATATCCATCTATGTATCTATCTATCTATCTATCTATCTATCTATCTATCTATCTATCTATCTATCTATGTATCTATCTATGTATCTATCTATGTATCTATCTATGTATCTATCTATGTATCTATCTATGTATCTATGTATGTATGTATGAATGTATCTATCTATCTATCTATCTATCTATCTATCTATCTATCTATCTATCTATCTTTTTCTACCTACCTAAACACCTACCTACCTCCTTCTATCTCTTTTTGGCTTGCCAATGTATACACGTCCAGGTACATTTTCTAGGACAGAAGCACCTCTTTGTTTACTAGATAATGAATACCATGGTCATTTCTGAAGTGCTTTTCACTATCCACCTGCAAGCCTTCCTTTCCTGAGCACTGAGAGTCTCCAGAGGTCCTCTCCTGCACTGTTGAGAGCTTAAGTCACAGCTGGTGTAAGTAGACCCATCTAACAACGACCAGGAGAGAAGTCTGGCATTGCTTTCCACTTCTGCCTCCCTCCAAGCTTCCTAGAGGCATCTGCTCTGATACAAACAAGACGGCTTTTTCTATCCAGGCAGGCCTGCTCTGAGTTCTCAGAGGTGCAATGCCCACCACCCCAAACAAGGAAGAATCCTGTCACCCTCTATATAATTTATTACTAAACAATTGTCTCATCCTTTTACCAAGACAGAAAGGTACCCTCAGGAACAATTTCCCTGTTGTCCACATTAAGTTTTTCTATACCTTGTGCCAACCTGTGCTATGGCCTGGTCACATATACCACCTTAAGGGTTTCCACTACACTGAACCTAACCTTCACAGACCATGCTGTGCTCAACACCATAAGAAATGATAAATAAATAAATGTAAAAATGAATAATTCTGAATATTGATTCAGACTTCGCCATCAAGGATCAATATCCATGATCAATACTCTTTATCTATAGGTTGAGGTTGACCTTATTCATTATTATTACTACTATTATTTATTTTTATTCTGTTTTTTGACTGCAGTGATGATTTTTCTTGATCATGGTAATGTTTTGTGAGTCACTGAGGTATGACATCATGAGTCTGACATAATCTGTGTTACATCATGTGCATAACATCATGGGTGTTACATTATGTGTATGATATCATGTATATGACATCATGAGTGTCACAGTGTGACATCATGCATGTTTCATCAAGTGTATGATACCATGAGTATTACATGGATATGACTTCATGGGTATGAAATCAAAGGTCATGAGTGTGACATCACAAGTGTGACATCTTGAGTGTGAAATCACAAGTGTGACATTGTAAGGGTAACTTTAAGGGCATGATGAGGTTCTGAGCCCCTCCGTGTCCCCTTCGCCAAGGAAAAAGACACGTGAGGCAGTGTTCAGGTGGTTACTACAGCGAGGATTTACTTCTTGTATAAGCAGAAGCGGAAAGACAGAAAAACTGGAAAAGGCACTGCTTATATACACCCTAGAGTGACGTGTTCACTTCTGATTGGCTGTTCACTCATTACTCATAATATGCCCCGGGATGGGCAGTGATTTTGGCACGCTTTTTTGCCTTTTGCACCTGCGCATTCAGTTGTTTACTTGTGGAGACACGGGATGTCAGTGCCATCTTGCAATGGCGGAATGTATTACCACTAACCGCGACTTTCTACATGACATCATGAGTTTTTCATCACGGGTATGACGGGTTTGACATGGGTATGATATCATGGCTATGACATCATGGGTATGACATCATGGGCATAACATTATGGGTATGAAATCATGGGTATGACATCATGAGAGTAAAATTACAGGTATATCATCGTGGTGTGACATCATGGGTATGATGTGGGTATACCTCACAGATGTGACATCATGGGTGTGGCAACACAGTTATGACATCATGTGGTGATTCTAGGAAGGTGGTTGTCTTCTACAATTGACATAGGAAGACAAGATATACACGTCTATAGCAGGTGAGCAGTTAGTGAGTCATGGCACCATTATTATATATTATTGATATGAAGATGTAACTGTTAATATCACAGTATATATGATATAATATATATAATTTATAAGATATAATATAATGTATTTTAATATTATAATATAGAATACCAATATACTAAAATATGTAATATATTAATTAATATATCAATATAATAATATAGTATACAATATAATATTCACAATTAATATCTTAATAAATATAATACAACATATTAATATAATTATTTTATATTGTATTATATATAACATGTTATAAATAATATAAATATATAATATAGTGTAATGATATTCATACGATACATTTTAACCAAATGTTTTCGTCAAATGTTCTAAATTTTTGCAACAATTTTTTCTCTATTTACATTAATGTTATCACTAATTTTAAAAATAATGCCTTCAATTTTATTAAAATTTTTCCATGCTACTATTGTCTTTTTCCCTATTTTTTCCTAAACAGTCTTCACTTTTATCATGAATTTTCTATGTCAAAAATTGTGAATTTTTTAGAGATTTCTCTATAAACAGATTCACTATTTTCATACTTTCTTTCTTCATTTTATTTTATTTTTATTAGATATTTTATTTACACTTCAGATGCCATCCACTTTTCCCATTCCCCTTCTTAGAAAACCCCTATCCTATGCCCCCTTTTTCCATTTTGCATTTATATATTTTTTAAAAAATGTTAATCATAGGCTTCCAAGTTTGTTATTGTTCAATCAGAGGTGTAACCCAGTACCCAACCTAGATATGTCAACTATCTTTGAATGGTAGGGATACATGAACATCTGCCTCCCTGTCTCCCCCCCTTTCTCTCTTTCATCACCTAGCTTCTGCTCTCCTGCGTCTCCTCCTCTTCTTACTCCTTCTCTTCCTCTCAGTACTCCTTCCACCTTAGCACCTTTTACATATCACCCTTCTACTTAAAAGGAAACTTTTCTCTCAAAATACAATTAGAGCATAATTATGCCGATTTGTAGCAGTGAGGTACAAGATAGTCCTAATACGCAGTCCATCATTTTGTTGACTAACCAGAACTTCTCTCATCTCTCCTAACTAAAACATTTAGTTCTGAGCCTGGCTTTAGGATGAATGTCAGCTGACGACCATCCACTCAAATCTTTTCTCTTATGGTAAATAGCCAGGATTGGCTATGAGGCTATAAGTTGTAACCCAGAATGACTGAGTTAACTATAATTGTGGGAAACACAAAGCATAGCTTCTGAAACTTAGCCAATTTATAGAGACCTCTGAACACCTGGACACTCCCTTTACTTCAAAACGGAGCATCTGTTCTTCCATCTTCTGGCCCAGGATCATCTGACAGACCTTAGTGTTCCAGCATTACTAAGGGCTGAATACTCTGTCTAGGCAGATATAATCAGTCGACTATTCTGCAAGTGTGTCCTTTTCTGGACAGTAATTTGTCTGTAGATGGGAAGAGGCAATTCTTGTCTAGTGGCTGTCTCACCACAACTGGAGTAACACCAAAGATGCCCAGTTTGTTTTTAGAATTCAATATAGGAAGCTGTCAGGAGCAGACAGGTCTCTAATCAAAATGAATATTAATACAGAAATGTTTGTCACATCAATTCTCTGGATTTCTGATGTTTTGAAAACCAACTATTCATGTAAGGTAATCTGGACTGTTGTCTGTTAACTCCACTCAGTTATCTCTAAATAAAACATAGGAAACACCCTAACAATAAACTCCAAGCCATGAATTTGCTATAGTCCCTTAACTCACAGGCTGTCCATCTCAAATCAGTTAAAAAGTTAAAGATGGACTGGGTCTAAGCCTTGTATTCTTAAATGTGTTATACTGCTACAATTCCTATGAGAGTAACAATATTAACCTCACTTTTATATCAATAAGAAGCTGGTACCAATGAAAACCTTAAAATTTGTAATCAAAGTAAACTGGTGCCATTTAAGAATTTATATCTTCATCTTGATAATAATTGTACAGATTTCTACTAATAGCTTATGGCTATGCAATAAATCCTAGCTAATCCTCTCTATTCCCACAAACCCACTACTTTTCCCTAGAAAGCCAGCCCAACATTTACACCTTAGTCTCCAAACCCAGAGAATAGGGGCGCTGACTGTTCATTAGCTTCTTCAAGCTGATGATGGGCATTGAGATATTAGAAGAGGAGTGGGGGAAGGGCAAACTGACAAGCCTCTGATGCTGTGTCTTCACTGCCTCCAGATGGAATTCCTGGACCTCAGAGGTTTGAGCAGGTTTGCCCAGCTTGCTTGTTGAGTAGATACACGAAGGTTGATCATTCTGCAATACACAATTCTTAAAACAAATTTTAGGATCAAGATAGTTTTTTTTAAGAGGACTGACATTTTAGTAAGGATGTTGGTTCTAACCACTTTTATTTTTTTCCCTCTTTTATTGGATATAATATTTACATTTCATTTACAGTTTCATCCATAGTTACATTCATTTACAGTTTCAATATTTGCATACATTTTTCTATATCTCACTTCATATAAACCAAAATTTTCTACAAATGTTTTGTTTTTAACAACTTTTTATATGTACCTTAATTTTTATCACTAATTTTTAATACAAACCTTTAAGTTTATCAAAATTTATTTCCATGCAAATATTAAATTTTTCTGTAATTTTTCTTAAATCATCTTCAGTTTTTTAATGCATTTTTCCATGTAAATCTTAATTTTGTATTTTTTCAAATTGTTTGTTAATAGAATTTTTCCTCATATAATACATAATGATTATACTTTCATAAATTATATATTATATTCTGAAGAAAAAATATTTCTCATGTATATACATATGTGAAACAACATATATGCTTGTCTGTTTTAGGTGAGTCTCATCCTCTATCAATTGATTTGATATCTAATCAATAAAACATGACATCCATGAATAGTATTTCTTCCAAGCACACATTGGAATACACCCGTGATATAAAATAATCTATTGTTGGAATACACACATTATATAAAGTAGTTTATAATCAGAATATTCATTAATTCTTTCAATTTCACTCAAATTTAGGATGTTAATTTCTAAAAGTGGTTTTAAATAATATTTAATTAATTTCAAATAATCTTAAATAATATCAAACAACTTTAATTTTAAACAATTTTAAATAATTTTAAATAATTATAAATGAAAATATGAAATAATTCTCATTATTTTTCAGTAATTTTCATTTAGGACATTAATTTCAAAATGTATTTTATGTATGAGATTTAAATATTTTAAAATAAATTTAATAATATTAAATAGTATTGGAATAATTTTAAATAATTTTCATTTAGGTCATAAATTTCTAAATGTATTATTTGTATAAGATTTAAATCATGTTAACAAAAATTATAAAAATTATTAAATAATTTAAAATTATTTTAATATTTTTAAACTATTCTAAAAAGTTTTAATTTAGGAAATCAATTTCAAAATGAATTTTTAAATAATTTGTAAATAATTTAAAGTATTTTAAATAATTAACATTTACAATGATAATTTTCAAATTGGTATTAAATAAATTATTCTACAATTTTTAATAATTTTATATAATTTTAATTATTTTAATTTATGACATTTATTTCCAAATGAATTTTTAAAAATAATTTTAAATAATTTTATATAATTTTGAATTAGAACATTACCTTCTAAATAAATTTTTAAATTATTTCTTAATAATTTTTAAATCATTTAAATCATTTTTAGTTTTAACTTCTGCCATCACTCATAATATCACAAAGGGTCACCTTTTTAACTTTTACATTGTTTTTCATCAGATGGAAGATCTGAAGAAGACATATTTCACGTTTATTGATAATAAATTTATTAGTCCTAAAATATAAACTGATTATAGTTTCATGAATTATTTTCAGATAGATAGATAGATAGATAGATAGATAGATAGATAGATAGATAGATGAAACAAAATACATGCATATAAATTTGGGTTAGGAAAATAGCCTCAACCTAAAAAAATTATATATAAATATAAATATATATATGTGTATATATATATACACAAATATATGTATATATAATACATTACTCAGTACAATGTATTTTGTATACATTATAAATAAAGTATATAAAATATACATACAAATATATACATATATATTAATTATATATAAATATATATTATAAATATATATAAGATTTATTATACATATAATTAGTATATATAATATATATTAATTACAGTTTTCACTCAAATTTCTTGAAAATAGATTCCTTACTACTATAATACGTATAGATTACAATGTTATATATTATATACTATAACACACTGTTTCTAGATTTTCCCCAGCTCCTCTCTATCTTGAATTTACTTCCTGTCTTCTTCTCATTTGGAAATCAGGTTTCTTGGACACAATACTCTAATGTGACCCAGGATGGTGAAAGATGAAGTTAAATCAATATAATCAATATGATCAAAATGATCAATACAATCAATAACAGGACACAGAGAGAAGAGTTACAGTCACAGGAAGTTCTGCTTCTCTTACGATAGTGAAAAATTTACACCTTTACATTTTAATTATTATATATGCACAATACGTGAAATATAAATAAAATATCCAATAATAAAAAAATATACATAATTTCTTCATAGCTATTATTCATTTTTTGAAGATAGATTGTTATTGAAATGGAAGTGTAATGTAAATAAAATATCCACCAATTAATATATAAGGATATATTACATTTATCATATCACATTATATAATATTTAATACTATTATTATATATTAATATGTTATATATAAATATGTTATATGTTAATGTATTATGTATTTTTAAATATATTATATTACATATATGCATAATATTATCCAATACTAAAAAAGAATATATAAAATTTATTCATGGACATTATACATTCTCAGATCAAAGATTTCTCATATATTAATGTGATATGAATAAAATATCCAAAAATATATAAGAAGATATTATATATATTATACATTATTATATGTTGATATATTTAATATTAATATATTATTACAAATTTTTTATATATTATCCAATAATAAAAAATTATATATATATGTATATAAATTATGTATATATACATAATTTATATATATGTAAATTAGTTCATGTCAACTATATACTTTCAGACCATAATGCATAAATAACAAATAAATAAATGCCTAAACTAATAAATGTGAATCCTGATTCAGCATCCTCCAACAATATCCATGATCAGTACTTCATTAGCTAAGTATCTGGGTTCACTTTATTATTATTATTATTATTATTATTATTATTATTATTATTATTATTATTAATTACTATTATTTTATTTTTATTATTTATTATTCTTTTTTGACTGCAATGACCGCTGTCATTCATCACTGAGGTATTACATCATGGGTGTGACATCATGGGTGTAACATCACAGTTTTGACATCACAGGTGTGACATCATGGGTATGTCAAAAAGGTTGTGAAATTCCTCAATGTGGTTTCAGAGTACATGTAAGGACTGAATAAAGCATTCCATTGAGATTACCTCTAAATGGCAAAAAGCAGAGAAAAAAAGTGTCATTACCCAATTTTTCATCTACATTCCTTTGAAGACTTAAGTTTAATTACGCATAGTATCAGAAAAATATTTTGTTTTCAGAACAGTTGTTTTAATTTTTTAAATACCTCTCACCCCCATATGCCTGAAAAGAAGAGGACATTTGGATCTCCTGGATCTGGAGTTACAGGTTGAGTTTGGGAACAGTACTTTGGTCTCTGCTAGAGTAGCAAGCACTTTTAACAGCTGATCCATCTCTCCAGACACTTAATTTCTTTACTTAAAGAACATATCTGAAAAATTACTTGCAGGCACAGGCCTGAAGTTAAAAGGAATGTTTGGGCTCGATAGTGGTGGCACACACCTTTAATTCCAGGATTTGGGAGCCAGAAGCAGGGGGATGATGGTGATGGAATAAAGATCAATAGTCAACGCTAATCAATAATCCATACTAATCTATAATCAATAATCAATACTAATCAATAACCAATAATGATCAGTGATTGATGGTACCTGCCTTTAATCTAAGCACATGGGAAGTAGAGGCAGGCGAATTTATGAGTTTGAGGCCAGCCAGGTTTACAAATTGAATTGCAGGACAGTCGGGGCTAAACAGAGAAACCTTGGCTCCGAAAATAAAAATGAGGAGGGGTGTTTGGAAAAGTCTAAGACAGCTATATAAAGGAAAAAAGAGGTTTTGGGGGCAGACTGAAAGAGATAGGTAACATTTTGTAGGAATTTAAATGACAAGCAGATAGCCCAAATTCTAAAGCCAGTAGGAGAATCCTAGATGGATTCTGAGGGACAACTATTAATGATCAATAATCAATACTTATCACTAATAGTAATCAATTACCTATAATCAATACTAATTAAAGTGATTTAGTAGAAAGACATCAAATGGGGAGGATTTGCTAGTGGGATGGTTCATCTTGACTATCAACTCAGCTTGATTTCAAATGAACTTAGAGACACACCTATGAGCATATCCGTAATTATTTTTTGAGAGATGACAAGCTATCCCAGGTAGTGCCCTTAGTGCATGGACTCTCCCTTTACCCCTACCATGAGGAAAAAGCAAGGAAGAATGCTTACTTCCAGATACTCTCTTTGAATGTTTATGCGATTAATCAAATTCAGTACCACAGCCAGGCAGTGGTGACACATGCCTTTAATCCCAGCACTAGGTAGGCAGAGGCAGGAGGATGATGGTGATGGAATAATGATCAGTAATTATGATAATCTATTCAATAAAATCAATGGCTAATAATCTATAGTAATCAATATCCAATAATGATCAATAATTAGTGGTGCATGCCTTTAATCTCAGCATTTGGAAGGTAGAGGTAGGGGAATTTCTGAGGTTAAGGCCAGCCTGGTCTACAGAATGAGTACCAGGATAGCCAGGGCTACACAGAGAAACCTGGTCTCAAAAAACAAAACAAAACAAAACAAAACAAAACAAAACAAAACAAAACAACAAAATCCAGTACCATGAAAATTATGGCACTAACAATTTCTCAAAATAAATCAGGATATGTTCTCTCCTGTGAGTCACATGTAACTTATCCCCTAAAATAAATCCTAAATGTGTTAACACCACTATGTGAAGTTGCACAGAAGTTTTGATAAAATTTATGCAAAATCATTTGTGTGTGGCAGCACATACCTTTAGATCCAATACAGAGATAGCAGAGGCCGGTGGCTGTCTAGGAGTCTAACACAAGCCTGCTCTACATAGCAGGTTATAGTGCTATGTAGCAAGAGTTTCTCTCAACAAAACTAAAAGGGAGGATGCAAGAAGTAAGCAATGTTTACTATCCCTGTCACCATCATCATCATCACCAATTATTGATCATCATTGTTTATTGATCACTATTGGTTACAGATTAGTATTGATTGTTGATGAGCATTGATTATTAATTGTCCCTTGGTGACAAGGCCATGGGATCAGCTTTTGTGATAATATACGACCATGTATTGGGGTGCCCAAGTCTGATTACAAATATTTGTTCAGATTATATATATATGTGTGTGTGTGTGTGTGTGTGTGTGTGTGTGTAAATTATGCTGTTGTATAAGATGTGCTTAATTAGACCAAAGAGCAGAGTTAAGCCTGTGTCTGCCATGAAACATCCCCATCAGAAGACTTGAGCTGAGGGATCTGTCTCAGCAACACCTGCCTGAAGATTCATGCAAGATACTTCCTAAAATTACGTAGACCTACTAACATTATCTATTAATTTGAAATAAAACTTTCATTTGAATATCCTGAGGCTGATGTATCATGTCATCATAGCCTCTTGTACTCTGCAAACACACTTATGTCTTTGCATGTCTTAGCTACCAGATATCTATAGGCCAAGTTCATATAAGCAAGTACTTCTGACAAAAAAAAATGAAAAAAGTGTACACAGAGTCTAAGCTGTATAGATTCATATAACCAATTCCAAGGTTAAGGGAAGTTAATCAATTTCCTTGTGCTAAACAGAAAAGCAACCATAGGGAAGCTACCACAGGAAAGAAATGTGGAGTCCTTGTGGATAATACAACCTCTGAGCTTTGGCATTTCTGATTGGGTTGTGCATGCACATATATGTATGCTCTCACAAAAGGAAACTTTTCTAATTAAAATTATTGAGCTTATTACAATTTTTACTCATGCAATTGGGAGCTATGCTACAGTAAGAGCATTCTGAGAAAAATGGATAGACAAATAAAACCACACAGAATCTTCCACTTTGTAAACTTGTGTTTATCCTGAAACAACGTCAAGGTCTCGTAATATAAATTTTTAAAGATGGGCAGGAATTATATAAATGTTATTCAAAATATTATGCTTTTCAGCAGGTCTAGTCACTCATCGTTTGTTCTCACACAATGGCTGGGAAATAATTCAGCACTCAGGGAAGGGGCCATTTCTCTATTTTCAAAAATCATTAAAGATCATTGTATATATATATATATATATATATATATATATATATATATATATATATATATATATGTGCGTGTGTGTGTGCACATCATGTGTGTGTGTGCACATGTGTGTGTGTGTATACACACATATACATTTGAGAAACACACTAAATTACATTGAAGCCCAGTGTGATTGGATATCTTCTATTATCAATGCAATATTGGAGACTCCTTACAATAGCAGGATTTCTTCTTCACTGGGCTTGTTTGGGGAAAACATCCACTTTTCCCTCTATCAGATGAGCATCAAATACTCTCAATTCAATTATGGTATCGATTTTATTTTTTCTTATAGACACTTTTCACTCAGCAACTGAGATTCCTGAAATGCTTCCCCATGCTAATGAGGCATTCCAGGAACCCTAATCCAATAGCTGATGACCATTAGCCATCTTGCCTGTTCCTACTCTACTTTTCCCAAAGTTTCATGATATCACCCTAGTAAAAAAGTAAATTTTGAATCTATGTACCTCGGTCTCTATATCCAAAAGCAGGAAAATGTTCACACAGAGTACAAGCTAAGTAGATTCATATTACCAATTCCATAGTCATATGAATGTAATGGCTAATTATGAACATAAATTGTTTGAGAAACAACTTGGACTTTAAACGTAAACCAGGAAGAATCAATCAGGGAGGCCAGAAAAGTAAAGACATTTAATTATTTAGTTGAATGGCAAATCACTTTGTAGACTTCAACTACAATAGTTCGCTGTTGTTTTCACATCATGTGCAGTACTAAAGAAATTGCTTGTCAATTCATGTTGCTGTCACATCAGAAAGCTTTTACATAACCAATTGTTCTCATCATTTTCCTTTTCTTTATGGTATTAATGCTTCATAGAAACAGAATAGTGTCTTCTGTACTGATTTATCTTTATTTAATGATAATAAATTTAATAATAACTTTCACCCATATCCTTATTGTCCTCCCTGTCTACAGTTCCTTACAACTTAGGATGTTCATATTATTAGTAGAAACTTTGAGAATCCAGGCAGCAATTGCATTATTTGTGCACAGGTTTGATAGCTATGCCAAACAAGACTAACTCTTCCGTTTTGGGTTCAGCTACTCAGATCTGTGTGTAAATGAAACCATGCCATTATGGGTAATTGGACTCAAGGCTATACTTGATTTTCTGGACCAGCTTCTATTTCATGGACTTCTAACCAGAGAGGACAGCCTTGGTGAAATGTGGACTCTTCCAAGGGCATTTCAAGTCAGGAAGAATGTAGGAACTCATCCTGTTGTGTTAGAAAGGGGAGAAATGAAACCTTTTTGAGGAGAAGTAGAAAGTCTCTTGTGCCAAGCACTAGAGGGGTTGTGTCAGACAGAGAAGGCCAAACAGCCAGGAGCAAACCTTCTTGAACAAAATGAAAACATTTCAGATTAATTTGTTAAGTGGAGACATATTAAGTAATTCTTTGTGACCAGGAACATCCCCAATACCACTCAGCTTCTATTCATTCTCAAAGTCTAGAAGAGACATATGTTTGGAAGTTATATTGCAGGCTGGCAGCAATATTACAGTACATCTACCAGTCTCATAGGCATTCTTTCTGTAATCTCAAATCTATCATCAGCTATGTAGGGGTTGTTATGAAGGGTAGATTTTCCACTATGACTGATTATCATCATAAAGACACATAACATGAGTTGTGGGCACTGGAAACAAGAATCAGTGTGGTATGAGGTCCCTTCTATCATAAGGGTATTTTTCTATCCATCTGGGTTAAAAGTGGAAGTCTCTCTTACTTAGAGTAGCTTAGGTCTGATTTGTCCCAATGTATAAGGAATTTTGTTTACCATGCATGAAATAATGCTGAAAGGTATGAGGTAATATTATTCAAAAGAGTATATAAAATTTCACGCTTGGCAGAAAATGTATCTTCCTTTTGGTCAAAGACATTGGTCCCATTTAACCTTGTACATGTGTGTAACCTCTAAGGCTACATTGATTTTTTTTTTAATTTTCTGTCATGTAATGCATGCCATCTGCAGCATTTTTAATCACTTTTCTTAGTCATTCCCTCATCTTCCTTCTTCCTCTCATCCACTGCTCCTTTGTTTCCTTTCAAAAGAGAAGGATTCCTCGGGATATCAACTTAACATGCCAAAAAAAAATACAGCAAGAGTAAACATAAACTATCATATCAAGGCTGGATGAGGCAATCCATTAAAAACAAAACTGTCCCATAAACAGACAAAACAGTCAGAGTCATCCCTACTCCCACTCTGCGGAGTCCAAGAATAACAAGTTAAGCAACCACAGCATGTATGAAGAGGGCCTACTGAAGACACACAGTGGATCTGTGGTTCTATCTTGAACCCTTATGAACCTTGCTTAGTTAATGCTGTGGGCTGTCCTCTTCTGGTGTCCTTGACCCTCTGGTTCCTACAACCCTTCCTCCTCATTTTCTACTCAATTTCCTGATCTCTACTTAATGCATGGCTGTGAATCTCTGTATATGCTACCATCAGCTCCTATGGAAATGTCTCTGATGCTTAGGTAAGACAGTGATCTTGATATTTGGTATAGCCAAATATCAAGAATTATTTCAATGACTTTTGTTGCCAAAGTCCCCTTTGGTTCTAACTTAGCATTTTGTGCCAATATAACTTTAGATCCTGACCATCTAGGCAGTGTTGGACAGAGGGTCCTTCTCGTGTCTTCTTGGGCTTAATGTAGACTAATCATGGGTTGTCCATTGCCACGAGCTCTAAGCTACAATTGGATTCATAGTACCAACTAAATTATAAAGTGCCTGCCCAGTGAATCCAATAGAAGGTGCTGTTTTAGATCATGAAAAACTGCTACACTATTTGCCAGAGTTCCTTTGTAGCTGTTCTGTAACTTAGCATCCAGTTTTTTGAATCTCTGATCTTTGTAGGGCTTTGGACACCTGAACTTGTGACAAGTCGGTCTAATGAGACCATGAGGTGCAAAGTCCCTCATGTCTTTGCTAGTCAAATGCTTCCCCGATTGCGGGACACTGAAGGGGCCCTCCAGGACTTGTAGTCTGGGAGGTCAGTAACTGCTTACCCCCTTGGGGTAGAATGTGAATATTTGGATGGCAGATAATGTAAGGAGTCTCAGGCCATGGAGGCTGAGAAACTGGAGGTCTATGGTCAGAGGTTAAAGTTTGTGTTGATGCTCGCTGGCCTTTTTTTCACATGTCTGATCATTTTCAGTCATTAACAAAATTGACAGCAGAAATGGGAAATAAGCTACCATTGCTTGAAGAGACAGTGAATGTACTTGCCAATGGTAAATTACAGAAAAAAGCAGTTAAGCAGGACCATTTGAGAGAAGATTTCTCTCCCGACAACTGTGGACATGTCTGGGAGGCAATGGGCAGAGAACTAGAATGACCATTGTTCTATAGAATCAAGTAAAGCTCCAGAGTGTCTGCCTTGGACCTGCATGGGCCTGTCTCGAGGTGTCTCACCTGGCAGCTGTGCTTGCAGTAGCAGGGCAATCATCCAAGCATTCTGAATGTGGAGGGACACTGAGGACCTTTACCTTAGAATCCAGAGTGCTACCTGGACTGGTGCCACTGTCAACGGCCATGACAAAGAATTGTTAAAGAAGCATCATGATTGGAAAGGGCACAGGATGCTGATAAGACTGTACACTCAAGTCCCTCTTGCTCCAGTATATTACCCTCTAACTGGAGGCCATCAGTGTTGCAGAGATGTCTATTGGAGCCTCGTAACTGAATGGAAAATGCTGATCCAGAACCCTGCTCCTCAGAGACTGTGTGGAGTAGACAATCACTTTGGTATTGTGCTATGGAAATAAGAAGTGATAGAATTTGAATAGAACGTAAAATGTATGGAATGATATTACAGATATTATTCTGTATTGTAAAGATGACATATCCTAGAAAAAATTATCACAACTCTTAGTCTTTCTGGATGCTGAAAGACATTACTAAATGACTAAATAATATATATTGCAATATTATTATTGTGCAAATTATATAGGATTATAGGTATTGTTTGGAAAATAAAGACAAAATATTAGTTTACTTAGAGTATAGATGCAAGTTGATACTTTTATCTGTGCTTGACCAAGTGTATAGATTCAGAACACAGATGCAGTCGGACTCTTGAATGTAGCACCTTAAGTAATTGCTTTGCCTGTCACTGTGTACTTGTTGAGTTCTTATAACATTTATGTATTTGGATTGTGTTTGGAAGAGCACATAATTCTCCTGAAGGCACAATAGGCTACTGGCTCATCTTGGTGGCTCTACTTGGGCCATTTGCTTTCATTCCAATGACACAGCTGGAGCATATTTGCACAGAATAATTTTTGAAACTCTTAGTCAAGGTGATTCTTTGAAAGGTCATGTTTGGGCACTCCCCTCTTTTGGTCTGAGGCCTGGGTTGGACCTCTGCCAGGCCGGATTGTGGGGTACCCTGGATTCAGCCAGACATATTCTGGGGGACCCATAGAACCCATAGCCAGCGCTAGCACTCCCCTGCCACCGTGCACCCCTCTTCTTGTCTGAGGCCTGGGCCGGACCTCTGCTCGGCCAGCTTGTGAGTACAACCCGGATTCCCCCAGACACATTCTGGGGATCCATAGAACCCATAGCCAGCGCTAGCACTCCCCTGCCGCTGCGCGCCCCTCTTCCTGTCTGAGGCCTGGGTCTGACCTCTGCCAGGCTGGCTTGTGAGTGCACCCCGGATTCCCCCAGACACATTCTGGGGGATCCATAGAACCCATAGCCAGAGCTAGCACTCCCCTGCCGGCGCGCGCCCCCCTTCTAATGTGAGGCCTGTTGGTGAGTGCACCCTGTTACTGCTGCCAGACACATTCTGGGGGCTCCACAGATCCCACAACCAGCTTTAGGTAGGAAAACCCACATACTACCCTGAACTCATAGCTGGGTGCCCTGAGGGCTCAGAATCCAGCAGATACCCCCCCCCCCCCGCCCCTGCCAGCTAGCACCCCCCTTCTGCCCATCTCCCGGGTCTGAGGCCTAGACCAGACCTCTGCCAGGTCTGCAGTTGTGTGGACCCCGGATTGTGCCTGAGACATACTGGAAGGTCCACTCAACCCAGAGCCACGGAGGAACAACTGAACTCAGAGTGTCAAAGAACATATCCTGAGATATCCAAGAGGAGACACTGCACCCAGAACAGCAGACAAATAGCTGGACTGCTACATTGGAGGCACCATATCCTGAGGCATCCTAGAGATACCACCATAATCAGTGCAGCTGGAAAAAAATCATAGAGACATCTGGACCCCTAGAAGACCAAACACAAGGGAGACAACTGGAAAGACAGGCTACAATCAGAGACAAAAGCACAGGTAGCACTAGATTTAAACAGATGGCAAAAGGCAGGCACAAGAACGTAAGCAACAGAAACCAAAGTTACATGGCATCATCAGAACCCAGTTCCCCCATCATAGCAAGCCCTGAACACCCCATCACACCAGAAAAGCAGGATTCAGAATTAAAATCACTTCTCATCATGATGATAGAGGACTTTAAGAAAGACATAAATAACACTCTCAAAGAACAGATAGAAACCCTTAAAGAGGAAACACAAAAATCCCTTAAGTAATTGCAAGAAAAGGCAACCAAACGGGAGAAGGAATTAAACAAAACCATGCAGGATCTAAAAATGGAAGTAGAAACAACAAAGAAATCACAAATAGAGAATAACCTGGAGATAGAAAACTTAAAAAAACGATCAGGAGTCATAGACACAAGTATTACCAACAGAATACAGGAGATGGAACAGAGAATCTCATGTGCAGAAGATTCCATGGAAAACATTGACACAACTGTCAAAGAAAATGCAAAATACAAAAAAGCTACTAACCCAAAATATACAAGAAATCCAAGACACAATGAGAAGGCCAAACCTAAGGATAATAGGAGTAGATGAGGGGGAAGACTCCCAACTTAAAGGACCAGTAAATATCCTCAACAAAATGATAAAGGAAAACTTCCCTAACCTAAAGAAAGAGATGTCCATAAATATACAAGAAGCCTACAGAACTCCAAATAGTTTAGACCAGAAAAGAAATACTTTCCGCCACATAATAGTCAAAACATCAAATGTACAAAACAAAGAAAAAATACTAAAAGCAGTAAGGGAAAAAGGCAAAGTAACATATAAAGCAGACCTATAAGAATTACACCAGACTTCTCACCAGAGACCATAAAAGCCAGGAGATCCTGGACTGATATCATACAGACCCTAAAAGAACATAAATGTCAGCCCAGACTACTATACCCAGAAAAACTGTCAATCATTATTGATGGAGAAACCAAAATATTCCATGACAAATCCAAATTTACACAGTATCTCAACACAAACCCAGCACTTCAAAGGATAATTGGTGGAAAACTCCATCACAAAGAGGGAAACTACAACCTAGAAAAAACAGGAAAGTAATCTTCTAAAAACCGTAAAAGAAGGTAGCTACACAAACATATCTCCACTGCCAATAACAAAAATAACAGGAAACAACACTCATTTTTCCTTAATATCTCTTAATATCAATGGACTCAATTCTCCAGTAAAAAGACATAGACTATCAGACTGGATACGTAAACAGGACCCAACATTTTGCTGCATTCAGGAAACGCACCTCTGTGGAAAGGACAGACACTACCTCAGAGTAAAAGGTTGGAAAACAAACTTCCAAGCAAATGGTCCCAAGAAACAAGCTGGGGTAGCAATTCTAATATCAAATAAAATCAGTTTTCAACCAGAAGTAATCAAAAAAGATAAAGAAGGACACTTCATATTCATCAATGGAAAAATGTACCAAGAGGAACTCGCAATTCTCAACATCTATGCCCCAAATGTAAGGGCACCTACATATATAAAAGACTTTTTACTAAAGCTTAAAGCATACATTGCACCCTACACAATAATAGTGGGAGATTTCAACACCCCACTCTCAGCTATGGACAGATCATGGAAACAGAAAGTAAGTCGAGACACAATGAAACTAACAGAAGTTATGAACCAACTGGACCTAACTGACATCTATAGAACATTTCATCCTAAAAAAAAAAGAATATACCTTCTTCTCAGCACCTCATGGTACCTTCTCCAAAATAGACCATATAATTGGTCACAAAACAGGCCTCAACAGGTACAGAAAGATTGAAATAATCCCTAGTACCTTATCAGAACACCATGGGTTAAGACTTGTCTTTGACATAGACAAAAACAACAGAAAGCCCACATACACTTGGCAACTGAACAATGCTCTACTCAATGATGACTTGGTCAAGGAAGAAATTAAGAAAGAAATTAAAGACTTTTTAGATTTAAATGAAAATGAGGACACATCATATCAAAACATGTGGGACTCATTGAAAGCAGTACTAAGAGGAAAAATCATAGCTCTAAGTGCTCACAAAAAGAAAGTGGAAAGAGCATACATTAACAACTTGACAGCAAATCTGAACGCATTAGAACAAAAAGAAGATAGTATACCCAAGAGGAGTAGACGGCAGGAAATAATCAAACCCAGAGCTGAAATCAACCAAGTCGAAACAAAAAGAACTATACAAAATATCAACAAAACCAGGAGCTGGTTCTTTGAGAAAATCAACAAGATAGACAAACCCTTAGCCAGACTAACCAAACAGCGCAGAGACAGCATTCAAAGTAATAAAATCAGAACTGAAAAGGGAGACATAACAACAGAAACAGAGGAAATTAAAAAAAATTATCAGATCTTACTACAAAGGCCTATACTCAACAAAATTGGAAAATCTGGAGGAAAAGGACAATTTTCTAGATAGATACCAGGTACCAAAGTTAAACGAGGAGCAGATAAACCACCTAAACAGTCCCATAAAACCTAAAGAAATAGACACAGTCATTAAAAATCTTCCCACCAAAAAATGTCCGGGGCCAGATGGTTTCAGTGCAGAATTTTTTCAGACCTTCAAGGAAGACCTAATACCAATCCTCTTCAAGTTATTCCATCGAATAGAAACAGAAGGAACACTACCCAATTCATTCTATGAAGCTACTATTACACTCATACCTAAACCACAGAAAGACCCAACAAAGAAAGAGAACTACATACCAATCTCTCTTATGAATATTGATGTAAAAATACTCAATAAAATTCTCGCAAACCGAATCCAACAACACATCAAAGCAATTATCCATCAAGATCAAGTAGGCTTTATGCCAGGAATGCAGGGATGGTTCAATATTCAGAAATCCATCAGTGTAATCCACTACATAAATAAACTCAAAGAAAAACACCACATGGTCATCTCACTAGATGCTGAGAAAGCATTTGACAAAATTCAACATCCCTTCATGTTAAAAGTCTTGGAAAGATCAGGAATACAAGGCCCATATCTAAACATAGTAAAAGCAATATACAGCAAGCCAGTAGCCAACATCAAACTAAATGGAGAGAAACTTGAAGCAATCCCACTAAGATCAGGGACTAGGAAAGGCTGCCCACTCTCACCTTACCTATTCAATATAGTACTGGAAGTCTTAGCCAGAGCAATTAGACAACAAAAGGAAGTCAAAGGGATACAGATAGGAAAGGAAGAAGTCAAAATTTCACTATTTGCAGATGATATGATAGTATACTTAAGTGAACCTAAAACTTCCACCAGAGAACTCCTAAACCTGATAAACAACTTTAGCAATGTGGCTGGATATAAAATCAACTCAAACAAATCAGTAGCCTTCCTCTATTCAAAGGATAAACAGGCAGAGAAAGAAATTAGGGAAATGACACCCTTCACAATAGCCACAAATAAAATAAATTATCTTGGAGTGAATCTAACAAAGCAATTGAAATATCTGTATGACAAGAACTTCAAGTCTCTGAAGAAAGAAATTGAAGAAGATCTCAGAAGATGGAAAGATCTCCCATGCTCCTGGATTGGCAGGATTAACTTAGTAAAAATGGCTATCCTGCCAAAAGCAATCTACAGATTCAATGCAATACCCATCAAAATTCCAAATCAATTCTTCATAGAGATAGAAAGAGCAATTTACAAATTCATTTGGAATAACAAAAAACCTAGGATAGCAAGAACTATTCTCAACAATAAAGAACTCCTGGGGGAATCACCATTCTGGACCTCAAACTGTACTACAGAGCAGTAGTGATAAAAACTGCATGGTATTGGTACTGAGACAGACAGGATGATCAATGGAATAGAATTGAAGACCCAGAAATGAACCTGCACACCTATGGTCACTTGATCTTTGAAAAGGGAGCTAAATCCATCCAGTGGAAAAAGGACAGCATTTTCAACAAGTGGTGCTGGCTCAACTGGAGGTCAACATGTAGAAGAATGCAAATTAATCCATTCTTATCCCCCTGCACGAAGCTCAACTCCAAGTGGATAAAGGACCTTCACATAAAGCCAGATACACTGAAACTATTAGAAGAGAAGTTGGGGAAGACCCTCGAATACCTAGGCACAGGGGAAAAGTTCCTGAACAGAACACCAATGGCTTATGCTCTAAGATCAAGAATCAACAAGTGGGACCTCATCAAATTGCAAAGCTTCTGTAAGGCAAAGGACACTGTCAACATGACAAAACAGCAACCAACAGATTGGGAAAAGATCATTACCAATCCTACATCCGATAGGGGGCTATTTGTAAATATCGGATATTTACAAAGAACTCAAGAAATTAGACACCAAATAACAAAATAACCCCATTAAAAAATGGGGTACAGAGCTAAACAAAGAAGTCTCAACTGAGGAAACTCGAATGGCTGAGAAACACCTTAAGAAATGTTCAACATCCTTAGTCATCAGGGAAATGCAAATCAAAACAACACTGAGATACCACCTCACACCAGTCAGAATGGCTAAGATAAAAAACTCAGGTGATAGTAGATGCTGTCGAGGATGTGAAGAAAGAGAAACACTCCTGCATTGTTGGTGGGGTTGCAAGCTGGTACAACCACTTTGGAAGTCAGTTTGGCGGTTCCTCAGAAAATTGGATATAACACTACCTGAGGACCCATCTATACCACTTCTGGGCATATACCCAGAAAATGCCCCAACAAATAACAAAGACATATGCTCCACTATGTTCATAGCAGCCTTATTTATAATAGCCAGAAGCTGGAAAGAACCCAGATGCCCTTCAACAGAGGAATGGATACAAAAAATGTGGTACATTTACACAATGGAATATTACTCAGCCATTAAAAATAATGAATTTGGGAAATTCTTAGGTAAATGGATGGAACTAGAAAATATCATCCTGAGTGAGGTAACTCCATCACAAAAGAACAGACATGGTATTTACTCACTGATAAGCGGAGATTAGCCCAAAAATCTGAAACAACAAAGATTCAACTACCAGAGGACATGAAGCTCATGAAGAAGAAAGAACAAGTAAGGATGCCTAGGTCTTTCTTAGAAGAAGTAACTAAATACCCAAGGGAGCAAATATGGAGACAAAGTGTGGGACAGAATCTGAAGGGGGGGTTGTAGGGAGACCATTCCATCTGGGTATTCATTCCATGGGCAGTCACTAAAAATAGACACTGATAGGGATGTCAGGATGGGAAAGCTGACAGCAGCCAGATAAGGCTATCTCCTTAGAGGTCCCCCAGAGTCAGACATACCCAGAGACAGATACCCACAGCTATCCATTAATCTGATCAAAGGTTCCCAATGGAGGAGTTAGAGAGTAAATAGAAGGAACCTTAATGGCTGGTGGCCCCATGAGGAGAGCAACAATACCAACCAGCCAGAGCTCCCCAGGGTCTAAACCACCAGCCTAGGAACACATATGGAAAGACACATGACTCCAGCTATATATGTAGGGGAGGATGGCCTTGTAGGGCATAGGTAGGAGACAAGATCATTGGTACCCTGAAGGCTGAGTACGGGGGGAGGGGGAGTCTGACGGTGGGGAGGGGGGCTGGGAGTAGGTGGGTAAACACCTTCATAGAGGCAGGAGGAGGGGGATGGGATAAGGGATTCCTGCGTGGTGGGGGAAATATGGTAAGGGGATAAAATTTGAAATGTAAATATTACATCCAATAAAAGAGGGGAAAAAATAGAAAAGAGGTTAGAACCAACATTCTTAATAAAATGTCAGCCCTCTTTAAAAAAAAATATCTTGATACTAAAATTTGTTTTGAGAATTGTGTATTGCAGAATGATCAGCCTTGGTGTATCTACTCAACAAGCAAGCTGGGCAGACCTGCTCAAACCTCTGAGGTCCGGGAATTCCATCTGGAGGCATCGAAGACACAGCATCAGAGGCTTGTCAACTTGCTCTCCCCCCCCCCCAATCCTCTTCTAATATCTCAATGCCCATAATCAGCTTGAAGAAGCTAATGATGAGTCAGCGCCCCTATTCCCTGGGCTTGGGGACTAATGTGGTAAATGTTGGGCTGTCCCTCTAGGGAAAAGTAGTGGTTTTGTCGGAATAGAGAGGATTAACTAGGGTTTATTGCATAGCCATAACCTATTAGTAGAAATCTGTATAATTAATATCAAGATGAAGATATAAATTCTTAAATGGCACCAATTTACTTTGTTTACAAATTTTAAGATTTTCATTGGCATGAGCTTCTTAGTGATATAAGAGTGAGATGAATAGTATTACTCCCATAGGCATTGTACCAGTATAACACATTTAGGAATACAAAGCTTAGACCCAGTCCTTCTTTAACTTTTTTAACTGATTTGAGATGGTCAGCCTATGAGTTAAGGGACTGTAGCAAATTCATGGCTTGGAGTTTATTATAAGGGTGTTCTCTATGTTTTATTTAGAAATAGCTGAGGAGTTAACAGGCAACAGTCCAGATTACCTTACATGGATAGCTGGTTTTCAAAACATCAGAAATCCATAGAATTGACATGACAAACATTTCAGTATTAATGTTCATTTTCATTAGAGACCTGTCTGCTCTGGACAACTTCCTATATTGTATTCTAAGAAATTGAGCATCCTTGGTGTTACTCCAGCTGTGGTGAGACAGCCACGAGGCAAGAATTGCCACTTTCCTTCTACAGACAAATTACTGTCCAGAAAAGGACACACTTGCAGAATAGTCGACTGATTATATCTGCCTAGACAGAGTAATCAGCCCTTAATAATTCTGCAGCACTAAGGTCTGTCAGATGATCCTGGGCCAGAAGGCAGAAGAACAGATGCTCCAACGTTTTGAAGTAGAGCGGGTGTCCAGGTGTTCAGAGGTCTCTATAAATTGGCTAAGTTTTAGAAACTATGCTTTGTGCTTCCCACAATTATAGTTAACTCAGTCATTCTGGATTTCTGATGGGGTTGAAAACATATAGCTATTGACCTTAAGAGAAAAGACTTGAGTGGATGGTCATCAGCTGACATTCATCCTAAAGCCAGGTTCAGAACTACATGTTTTAGTTAGAATAGATGACAGAGGATCTGGTTAGTCAACAAAAGGATGGACTGGGTATTAGGACTATCCTGTACCTCACTGGTACAAATTGGCATAATTATGTTCTAATTGTATTTTGAGAGAAAAGTTTCATTTTAACAGGAAGGGTTATATGTAGGAGGAGCTAAGGTAGGAGGAGTACTGAGAGGAAGAAAAGGAGTAAGAAGAGGAGAAAAAGAAAGAGAGGAGAAGCTAGATGAAGAAAGAGAGAAAGAGGAGGGAGACAGGGAGGCAGAGGTTCAAGTATCTCCACCAGTCAAAGATAGTGGTTATACCTAGGTTGGTCAGTGGGTTATACCTCTGATTGAACAATTCCAAACTTATAAAGCCTATGATTAACATTATTTTTTAAAAATGTATAAATGCAAAAAGGAAAAGGGGGCATGGGATAGGGGTTTCCTAAGGGGGGTGAAGGGGAAAGGGGATGCCATCTGAAGTGTAAATAAAATAACTAATAAAAAAGAAAAAAAAAAGGAAGGTCATGTTTGTACAGCAGTTGGTACAGAAAGCATGTGTAAAATTGAAGATATGTATGAAGATACCGTTTTACTGACAGAGAAACTTGATTTGGTATTCACACACCTTGTCAGTATATTTAAGCAGAATTTTGACCTTGTTGGTTGAAAGGGCTTTGTTTGTTTCTCTGCTTTATTTGATTTATTTTGTGAATAATTTCTGTTTCTCTCTGGCTACACAGCCAATAAGCCTTGTGTAGTTTAGAAGCACATAAGCACTTTTCTATTATCTAATTAAAATACTGTGCAATTCCTTTAGTGCTGTGCAACATTCTTTCTCCTTGTACTTTCCAAATGTTAATCATTCACTTTCTTTTTTTCAAACCAATATATGCAAATAATATTTATTTAAAGGAATCTATCTGCTTCCAGGAAATCCACTATTTTTCTTCAAACTGTGGTAAATTCTGTTTTTGACTATTTATGTATTCACAGTCCTTATCCCCATGCTATTAAGTATCAGAATTTTGGTTGGCTTATCTGAATTTCCAGTTGGTCTTTTACAGTCTTTGAAGAGACTGATTTTACAAACCAGAATAATCCTGCTAGGCATGAAGAACTTGCTGCAGAGTTAATGGACAGAAAATTATTAGTATCAATTCAGATAATATATACCTTTTGAGAATTAACTCTGCAATTCTAATGTGAACACTAAATGGGTTTATCAATTTCAGTTATAGTGACTACGTTTACTTCACATAATCTATCAATGTAAACTGAGTAAGAGTTATATGTACATGTATGACATTACTTGATTTATGATTGGCTAAGATTTCTGTGAATTATTTTCAACACTTGTGAATATTTCCTAAATAATATCATTAATACCAACATTATAAAGTTGTTCAGATTAAATAACTTTTTTCATAGTAAATTTAAAAATTAAAACAACTAGATAGTATATATTGTAGCATTTACTTCAGTGATTAATATTATTTTCTCAAGCTTTTCAAAGTTATTCATTTTCTTTGTCAGACTACAATGAAATCAGATTCACTACAGCACATTCATGCATATGCTTTTATTCACATACATATTCACATACATATGCTCTTTTGATTATATTGCATGTTTTTAAAAGAGTTTTTTACTGTTGTCTTGTTGATTACCAAGTTCATTCCTTTGCATAAATAAACAATTGGATGCACTGGAAAGACAGAGAAGACCATGCCTTGTCAACAACCACATTAGTAACCTTATTAATTTAGGATGGGAGAAGCCTGAGACTGGAAGTCAGTTAAACAAAGTCTGGTTTGGATATTCAGTAAGCCCCTGGATTTCTTTTCTTTCCAATACTGGACCTGTCTAAATGACCACCCAGGTGCCTTCCTGGCATTTTTCTTGTCAGAGAGTTCTGAAAACAAGAATACACCATCTCTGGGAGCCTTTAAATAGCAACAGGAAGATTATTTATGCGAGATAGAAGTTATGACTTTAACTAGTATGGGGATAACCACTGTAAATACAGAATTAGTCAAGAACAGAATTTACCAAACATTGTAGGAAAAGAAAGGATTTCCTGGGAGCAGATGCCTCTAAAATTAGAATTATTGGGATATATTTGGGTCAAAAAAAGAAAGTGGGTAATTAAGAATTTTGAAATTCCAAGAAGGATCAATGCAGCAAAGCACTAAGGTAATGGCACAGGGAAATAATTAGATGAAAGTAAAGGGCCCCTGTGTGTCTGAATGATGCCAGGCTTATTGGCTGTGTAGCCAAACGGAAACAGAAATCATTCCCAAAATAAAATAAAGTACACAAACAAACAAACAAGCAAACAAATGTAGTTCAACCAGCAAGATCAAAAAACTGCACAAAACACTGGCAGGATGTGTAACAACCAAATCAAGTTTCGGTTAGTAAAATGGTATCTTCATATATATCCTCAATTTTACACTTTCTCAGTGTATTAACAGCTCTACAGCCTGACATTTGAAAGAATCAACTTGACTAAGGGTTTCAAAAATCATTCTGTGCAACTATGTTCCAGCTGTGCCATTGGAATGAAAGTGAATGGCCCATGCGGAGCCACTGATATGAGCCATTAGCCTATTGTGCCTTCAGGAGAATTATATGATCTTTCAAAAGCAACCCAAATATATAAATGATATAGAGACTCAACATGTAAACTGTGAGAGGAAAAGAAATTGTTTAAGTCCATATGTGCTATATTCACAAGTACAACAGCATCTGTGTTCTCAATCGATGCACTTAGTCACACACAGATGAGAGTATTTGGAATGCAACTGGCAACTGTACCATATGGAGACTATTGTTTTTTTCTTATTCTCCAAACAATACTTAAAATATTAATTGTACAATAATTATATTGTAGTGGGTATTTTTAGTCATTTAAAGATGCCTTTCAGCATCCAGGATGACTCACAGTTGTCATAAATTTATCTAGGATAAGTCATGTTTAAAATACAGAATAATATCTGTAATATCATTCCATGTATTCCATACACTGTATTCAAATTTTATCACTTGTTCTTCTATAGCACAATGTCCAAGTGATTGTTCAGCCCCCAAAGTTTCTGAGTTGCAAGGTTCTAAATAAGCCTTTCTCATTCAGTTAACAAGGCTCCAACAAACATTCCTACAACACAGATGGCCTCCCATTAGAGGGTGCTATCCTGGTGCAAGCAGGATGTGAGAGCACAATCTTTTCAGCACATCTTTCACTTTCCAATTATGATGCTCCTTTAACAATTCTCAAATAGATTAAGTCGGACCACTTGTCCCAAGAGAGTTTAACACATTTGACAGCTGCCAAACCATGGCAGATAGGTAAGTCTTCTCACAAAGACAACCAAAGGTATTTCCAACTCCCACAAATTTCCCTATGTAATCTGCTTTCAGTAAAGTGAGCTTGAGACCTGAGCTTGCTGACCAAGGTGATTTCAGACCTTGCCCATCAGATCAGAAAGAATATCAAAGTCCTTCATTATTAAAAAATGGGCTTAGATCATCTCTTACAGTCCAAAGAGGATTAAATGCAATTGTAGTTCCACAAGGGAGCCTCACAATACTGACACCTCCCCAAGAAAGAACAAAATTTTCTACAAGTAGATCAGGAGCTCAAGGACCCTTTCCATTTCCAGATGAGGTTCTTGAGTGTTCCGCACATACACAAGATGTGGGAGAAACCCCTGAATCTACCCAAATTATTATTGTGCCTTCTGCACACACACAAACTAATCTAGTACATTCACCATTTTTACCAGGGGTTCTGGGCCATTCCCAATCTGTCAGGGGTCACTAGTATAGACCCCCTCTAGAGAAGATGGTCAAAGACAAATCTGCTCTCCCACAGGAAAAAAAATAATTTTTTTCCTTCTATGAAAAGGTGTGGGGGAAAAAAGGATTTAAGCAGAGGCCAGGGAAGCTTTGAACCAGCACCAGAGAGTGGCCCTGGCCAGGAGGTAGCAAAAGCTCCCTTGGCTTACTTAAATCCGCGAGATGGCTTCTGACTGAAACACAGGAGGAAAAAAAACAGATTTCTTGTTTCAAGAGTTCGGGGCTTACCCTTCCCGCGGCATCAGTAGCTGCGTGGTTGTGTGGCTTCCAAGGCCCCACGTTGGGCGCCAGATGTGGGGGAAAAAAAGGCTTGGGGATCCTGCGGTTCCTCCTGCCATGCTGTGGGTAGTCGGCTGGGAACGCTCTGGGTTTCTCCAGCTGGAAGTTGGGCCTGGCTGTTCATTAACTAAAAGTCTCTCCCTGGCTCCTCATGGTTCCTCATAGCGGCGCAGCCCCAACACACGAGGAAGCCCTTGGGTTTCCAAAACTGGTTTATTCACATGGCGAATTGTGGACGGATCTGGATGCATACCCCTCATACCCCTCAAACCCAGGATCGACCTGAGTTAAAAGGGGAGGGAAGAGGCTGGGGAGGAATGTTTAATCGGCTCCACCTCTGGCCTTCAGGTACCTCATTAGTATGTAAATCTCTCTAGGGCCTGTTCACGCCCTCCACCTGTGTACAAGACTGAAGGGTGGAGGTGAAATGGAGATTAGACCTTGTGTTAGGCCCAACAAAAAGGGACCCTGAAAATTTTCATTCTAGCAAAACAATACTGAAAGATCCTCTTTCTAAACAACCAGTCTTCAAAATATTCATATCTGACAGAGAATTATTCAAATGTCCCCTACCATCCAAAAGGACCCTCCTGATTGTCATCAGGACCAAAAGAGCCAAGGTTGTGCCAAAACCATGCCAGTGAGCCATGCAAGCTCAATACTTGTACAGTGTGCTCAGAAGATACAACATTCCCTGCCTACCCAGGAGACACTAAAGCATTCAGCTTTGATAGGTGAGGCTCCTAAATTTACAACAAATACATCAGAGAAGCTAAGATTTCCCAAACCTGTACCAAGTTCTTCAAGTACTACCCTAACTCAGAAAGGGTCTGTTAGACAGAATACATATACAAAAAATGTTCTAGACACAATCCCATTTTTGAAATGGCTCTTGGATGTTGCACATCTACAACAGATGTTCTAAGACATATTTCATCTGTAGAAAAGGCTATGAATCCATTTCCATGTGAACAAGGGCCTATGGAACATGATATTCATACACAAGATTCTGTAGCCTCTTGTAGATCTAAAGAAGGAGATACATTAAATACTTCCTGTGCACAAGAATCCATAGGATCTCCCCAAACTTCTGAGAAGGGGCTGGGAAATTCCCTATTCCTTCAAGAGTATCAGCTCTCTTCTCCATCTACACAAGATAGTATAGACTCTTTCCAATCTGCATAGAGGACAGTTGGTTCTTCTTCATGCACACAAGTATGTCCAGAACATATTCCTAATACTCCAAAGGCTATGGATTTTGCCTTATCTTCCAAAGGATCCATGGAATCTGTTTTGCCCATCAAGTTGGCTATGAAACATGACATTCTACACAAAAGGTGTTATTCCCTTTTCCAGCTAACAAAAGTTCCCTTCCAACTTCCAGAAGTACACAAGAAGGAGGTCTAGAAACTTCCATGTCTGCCCATGAGGCACTTAGAACTCTCTCATGTGTCCATAATGCTCCAAGAGAGACCACATCTACACAGGTAGCTCTAGTATTTTCCCCTCAGTCTGAAGTTATAGTCAATTCTTGCACATGTACACAAAACACATTAAGAATTTCTTCATCTCAACAAAATGCCTTAGGATCTACCATATCTGAACATGGTGCTTTATAATTATCTGCATCTATCCAAAAGATTTTCTTTTACATGCCTTCTCTGGGAAGAATTGTAGGTATTCTCTTTCTACCAAAGTGGTCCCCAGGCAACCAGCTTCTAGAGAAAAATAAAACAAGTTAACATTGATTCTTCTGAGAAAGTAGGCTTAAATTTTCCTGTCTGATGAAGATAGTTTGAACCTCCTGCATTCTGCAAAATGGGGGCTTGCATAGTCTACTGCTGCCAAAGAATTATCAGAAGCTACATCTCCTCCTCAGGTCTGTCCCACATCATTTATATCTGTCTCAAAATCCTTGGAATGTTCCACAAATGACCAAGGAAGTGTGGTAAGAGGCCTATCTACCCAGGGGCATGCTGGACAATCCATATTTTCCCAAAAGTCTCTGGCTTTCTCTGTCTACCAAAAATGTTTTAGTATTTTCACCATCTGCTCCAGGGCTTCAGTGAATTTCTTCATCTCTACCAAAAGCTCCAGAATATGTTTTCCATTGTACCTTCCCCCCCCACCATGAGCAAGCATGAAGAGACCTTGGTTACCACAACAAGGTCAAGTGACAGGAACTAGGTGGAGTTACCCACCTTGGCTGCTTGGAACACAAAAGTGGAACTGCCCCTGGGCTTGCCTTGAGACATCTCCAGCGTGACCTGGAATGGACTATGGACTATCCCACCCATCTGGAACCAGGAGGGGTTGTGGGTTGGGTCTTCCCCTTTAAATTGAGAGCCAAACATTAAAGCTTTGGGCCTTGATCAGAGAACTTTGTCTTGGCCTCATCTATTCTCGCCCTCCAGCCCCTTTCATTCCCAGCCCCCCTTTCAGGTGGACCCAGTTGACTTGTGGCCTCAGGCGGCTATATTCCATGTTCACAGTTATTTCTAACACTGCAAAATAGAATTCAGAAGTACACAGCATTTTCTATATTTCCAAGCATCAAAGATATATTATACAAATAAAAAAATGTCTAGAGTGTGTGTCATTATCTCAAATGTGTGAGAAAGCTTCTGTGACTTCTATAGCATCTAAAAATCCATCTACACAAGGGTCACTTGGGCCTTTGGTATCTGACCAACAATAAAGACAAAACACCAATCAAAATGACTACTTGGGACAGGCTATATAAACTCAAGGGACTTGAGGGTCTTCACCATGTAAGAAGGAAGCTTAAGATCTACTAGACAAGCATATAGGAAGGCTCAAATATTGCCAACTAATCAAGGGGCTGAAAAAACATTTTCTGTCTTCTAGAGGGGCTATGGGATGGCCCAAATCTGAAACTTGGACTCTAGAAATTTTGCCATCTAAACAAGGATCTTCTTGTTCTACTAAGGGAACTAAAAACAATTGTTATCTTCCCAAGGGAGTGTGAAAACTTCATCATCTGAACCATGTGCTTAGAAACCTCCGCAAACAATACCAGAGACTCTAACAAATGTGAGAAGTAAGCAAGTGCCTCTAGAAAATTTTATGTCTGCCCCAGGGACTGTGGTTTCCTTGACATCTACCTTAGAGTTTCCAGAGAATTCAACATCTTTCCAAAAGAAGCTAGAGCACCATGGTAGAATCTCAGAATTCCTCACCATCTCTTCAAGTGACTACAGGCACTTTGCCATCTCCCTCAGAGCCTACAGAACATTTGCTAAATGATCAAAAATCTGGGAAATTTTCTTCACAAGTGTCAAGTAAACTAGCACATTGGCTGTCTACCAAGCTTTGCATATTTGCTCAGGCAACCCTGGGCCTGTCACTATATACTCAAGAATCTCTCCAGCAGTCATCATCTTCCCAAAGGATTATTGGAACATCCGAATCTGCCCACTGTACTCATAATGATTTCTCTTTTGTCTCAGGTTCTTTGGGAATGTCTCCATGTGTTCCAAGGACTACAGAAACTTTGTCACATACCCCAAAGCCTTTGGTCCATTCCTCACAAACACAAGCAAGTCCAACCCCTTCAGCATCTTTGACAAGAGCTGTGTCGAATTCCCTATATTCACAAGCAGCTCTTGAGCTAAACACCTCTGCACAAATTTCTTCCTTACCTTCACCATTTACTCAGGAGACTGCAAAAGCTTCCCTTTATGGAGAAAAAACTTTGGGAAACCACATAGCTGCCCGGGGACCTGAAGGAGCTTTGCTTCCTAGCTCAGGGGCTCTAGGATATAATTAAAGTGTCAAGCAGCAACATGCAACTTTTCCATCTGCCCAAGTGTGTCTGAGAATTCTTTATCTGATGAAAAAAAAACTGTAAGATTTTTGTCATCTGCACAAATAGTTTGGGGAACTTCCCTATCTGCCCAAGGGTCTCTGAAAGTGTCCACATCCAAACAAGAACATATAAACACTGTATCATCTATCGTAATGTCTTTGAAACCTGCAACTTTTCTCAGAGTTCTCTTACATATTTCCCATCTACTCAACATATTGTACAATACTCACCATGTTCCCCACAGACTCCTGGACTTTCTCCAGGAGATCTACGAGCTATGCTATCTTCTCAAAAGCACAAGAAAATTTCCAGGACAACAGAGGGATCTTAGCCTGAAGAAACACAGAATACCTCGGGCCATTTGACTTTTGTGGGGGAGAATGTGGCATATTTTCAACCTGCACCAGAGACTCTAGAAACATTGTCCCATAACCTCTAGAACCTGGTAGACATTCATCTTCTACATTCATATTCATCATCAGGAGGTGCAGAAACATCTGGATTCAGTGAAGGGTATTGAGCACCCTTGCACTCATCCTACCAGCTTTGGAAACTTTCCATCTCAGCCCAGGCAATAATGATTACATCACAATGTTCTGAAGTTTCTTATAGTCCTCTGGGTCTTTCTTTCAAAGTACAAGGAACTCAATCATCTTCAGGTTCTGCTCATCAAGCTGTGGGTCCATGTTTATCTTCACAAAGGACAGTATGTCAGTCCACATGTACACAAAACTCTGCCCAATATTCTAAATCTCCATAAAGGCTTTCAAGTCCTTTTTCACATATACAACATATAGGAACACAGTCCACTTCTACACAGTTCACTGTATCAGACTCAACATCTACTCAAGTATGTCAGGGACATAGCAACCCTGATCAAAAGATGGCAAGAACATTGAAATATGATCAAAGATCTCTGATGATTTCTGCAACTGCACAAGGGTGTATACAGCCTTTGCCATCTCCCCAGGGGCCTCTAGTATATTCACCATCTGCACCAGCTGTGCAAAAAATTCAACAGCTACCCCAGGACATGTGATATCTGGTGGCTCACTTCTAGAACTTTTAATATCTGCTCAGCTTATTCCCTTTCTTACTTCTCTAAGGCATTCAGATTCTTCCCTTTCTGTAGAAGGGAATTTTGTTCTCTCTAAATGTATATAGGGTACTCTATGACCTTAAACTTCATGCTGCAGACCAAAAGAGTCTTTGAATTTCACTCAGTGAGTCCAAGAAATAGATCAATCTGCTTCAGAATCTTCAGGATCTAGGCATTCTTCCAAATATCCTATGATAATTTCTTTATCTGGACAAGAAACACTAGGATCTGTATCATCTTCCCTAGGGCTTTTGACAATTTCTCTATGTGTTCAAGTAAATCCTGAACATATGATATCTGTTGAAGGACCTGGATGTCCTTGCCTGTCTTAACAGGAGAATCTGGAATGTTATACCTGTACACATAAAATCAGGAATAACCAATGCTTCACAAGGATATTAAAAATTATCACCATCTTCCATAGTGAGTCTAGGATCTTCTCCATCTGTACAATTCGATTTGAGAGTGTCACTCCCTGACTTATTGACATTGAAACCTTTCCTGTATGCCCATTGTGTTCTAGGGACATTGACATCTGACCAAGGGCCTCCAGAAATGTTTGTGTTATCTCAAGAGGCCCCAGGGCCCTGAGTGGAAAAAGAGGCTTTAAGAAAGTCAACATCTGATCCAGAAGATCTTAGAGCTTTTGCATCTGCCTGGGAACACTAGAAACATTGACATGTATGCAAAACACTGCAGAAATACTACCTATCACCTGAAAGATTATAGAACCTTTGTCACTTGCACAAGATCCCTTCAGATTTTCACCTTCTTCATCACTTAATCCAGAATCAGAAGGGCCTCTGCCATCTACCCAATCCACTTTTATGACTTCAGATTTTGTTACAGATTCTGTAGAATTTTAGCCATCTGTGCCACATTCTCTGGGGCTTTTGAAACTTAATGAAGGTGCTCTGGGAACATTAATATCTGAACAAGTAATCCTGGGAACACCAACAATGTTCTAGCAAGAATGTCTAGAAGTTTCTCAACCAGCCCAGGGGCTTCTAGAACCTATGACATTTACCCAAATCACTGTGGAAACTTCCTGTTCAACAGACTTTCTGGGATTGTCACTATGTGCACATGATGGATTTTTTGCTATCCCTTCTCAAGAATGCTAGAGACAATTCTCTTTTCTCAAGAAAGGCTCTATTCTTTTCAGTGTTACCCAAATGATATTGAAATCTGTCCCATTTCATGAAGAGGCTATCAGTTCTTCTCTTTCAGAACTTGATGTCTGAAAACATATTTCTTGTTCATTGCCAGAGGGCGGACTGTGCCCAACTCTCCAGGTTCGAATCCTTCTTTCCTGTGTGACTCTGCCTGAGTCTCATGGGAAAAGAACATATTTTTTCTGCTGAATGATTCCTCACATCTTTCAAGTATGCCAAAATACATTCAAGTTCTAGTTTCCTTAATAAAGAAATTCTCAATCATACTTCCTCTTTCGGAGGTTGGTCTAGACATTCTAAATTGAGGGAAACAAGAACAAGACATGCCTCTTTAGATCAAAGAGTTTTAAAATCTGTGCCACCAGAAGATGGGAGCTGGAAACTGCCATTCTTCCATAACAGTTGTAAGAGCTTACAAATCTGACAAAAGGGGTTAAAAGCTTAAAACTGAGACCAATAAAAAATTCACAACTTCTGATTCTGCCAAATGAGCCTGGGAGTCTTTGCCATCTCCTGAGAAGGGACTCAGAAGTAACACATCTCCCCAAGGCATTCACAGACAGTCCAAGTATACAAAAAGCACATCAAAAGAGTCCTCTTTTGGCCAAAGCAACACTCAAGATTTCAATTCTGAACATAAGACCTGCAAACCATACTCTTTGTCACAAAAGGAGCTCAGACATTCTTCATCTTCCAAAAGAGATAGGAAACTGAAAAATATTCCTTAAGAAGGCATAGCATCCTCCATCTCTACAAAAGAGTGCACACAAATCACTCCATCTCATAAAGAGAGCCTCAGGTATTCCACCTCTCCTTGTGAGATTCCCAGACACACTACTTTTACCAGGAGAAGACAGAGCAATGCCTCTGATACCCAGAGAGCCCTAAAAATTTCTGTTGAAAACAAAAAAGACACTGAGTCATCTCTAGACAGAGACAGTCCCCAAGGGAGTGTCAACCTCTCCTCATCACCCCAAGAGGATATCAGTCACCCTGTTTCTACTAAGGAGAGCTCATAACATGTTCCTATTGTCCAAGAGGAAGGAAAACATTCCATTAGTTCCAGACTGGAGCCCACAGCTTTGGATCATATCTTATGGTGATTCATCCCTACAACAGTTCCAAAAGGGAGTGCAACTATATTCCCTGTTAGTCAAGGAAATTTCAGACATGACATATGTCAAACAGAGAACCTGGTACCTTACCATTCCTACCAAGAGTGAGACCCAGCATTCCAATATGAGCCTTGGTACCCATATTGGGACCCTTTTGCCCTAGCAAACCAAAGATATACACATTTTGTTTGAAACAATCTCAAATGGATTCCTTGGCTAAGGGGGTGATGCAGTTCTATCCTCTCCCCTAAAAGAACAATCCGTCCTACTCAGTCTGACCAATGTCAATTCAGAATTTCCAGTTCTCACCAAAGGGATATTGGATATGTTCCTCCTGTTTCAGGCAGCCTCAGAATGTTTCAGGGTGAAAGAGATGGCCAGTCACAGGCTCCATCTAAGACACTGCGCCTCACAGTTGCTTTTTGTTACAAAGAAAATTCAGAAATGTGTCTTCTAATCAACAATGGATGAAACATTCAGGTTCTGCCCTAGGAAACTTCCTAATTACCTCTTCTTTCTAACATGGAATCAGAGCATCCCAGTCTGCCCAATGGAAGCTTTAAGAAAGCCCATCTCAACAGGATTGCCTGGTCCCTAATTTTCTTTACCATGGCATCTTCAATTCTTTTTTTTTTTTTTAATCTAAAAGCCACCCTGATATTTTTTCCCTCGTGCCCCATAAAAACAACAGGAGTTTTAATTTTTTTCTTTTAGTCAATCATTTGTCAAACTTACAACTACCACTCTTAGCTGCCTCACATACACAGTAAAGCATCAGGTAGGTTTCTCTGACTAAAGCATTGTAAGGATTCCTTTTCTGATTAAGAATAGCTCACAATTTGTAGTCAAAACGGCATGCTTTATAATGTGCTCCTCATATAGAATAACATGTGCTTCTTCTGACCAATGTGGATCTAAGCCTATTTGATCTGACCTAATTGCTGAAAAATCAACTATCACTATCTTAATTTAACTGAGTGCATCTTACTCTTATGCCCTGAACTTATGACCTCTATCCAAAGAGTAGGACTCTGGTGACTGAAGATCTAATGTCTTAGAGTAGTTTACAAAGTTATAAACCCAGCATATATATTTTAAAGTTGGTCAGAAAAACACAAAATCTATGCCATATTCAAAAATAGGCAGCTGATTTATCAGGAGACCTAGCTGGGAACTGCCTCTTAGTGTGATGTAGATTGATTTCACTGCTGCCTGGCCTGCATGACATGGATGTTCTAGGTTCCCATGAAGACTGGATAAGGAAATGTTTCAGCCTTCTCTACCCTCCAACTTGATTCTTGATCTTTCCCTGATACAAGAGTCTTTGAAATATTTGTTTCCCTGACATTTGCCTCTAAAGGTTGGTATTCTTAATAGTTTCGGGATATGCCAATGTTCTCATTCTGTTCATTGGTAATTGAAATTGTGTTTCTGACACAGAACCAGAAAGACTCACACTTTCCCCAGTCACTGAAGTGGTACTCAAATCATTCTCAAGGGCTCATGGTGTCCTTGGGCATATTCTGTCTTTACCTTATAGGCAAATGCACTCCAGTCTTTCTCACGTAGGCTTCAGACCTACAGCATAAGAACTACTGATCTTCCAAATTTCTGTATGAATAAAAAGAACTTCTGATCTATCTGCTCTGAACCAGGGATCCTCAGATCTTCCCATATAGCCTAAGTGACCTTAATCTTAATTATCTAGAACCAATGTGCCTGACAACTTTCACCAATAACACAAAGTGGTTTCAGATGTACTTCCTCAACATCAAATGTGACAGTGACTTTCCAATGTTCAGGGGAGCATTAACATACAATAAGTTTGAGACCCTGAAACCTCAGACATTCATTAATTGCTCAAATTGATCTCAGAGTTACCACCTAAGAAATAAGGTGTCACATAGTTCCTCAATGACAAAAAAAAGGTCCTGAGACCTATGACATAATAAGCAGAGGATTTAAGTCCTTGACAACATTTTAAGAAAGCTACAGATATAACCCCTACTATCAGCATGCAATAGAATTCATGAAGTCACAATGGGGCCCAAGATGTACCCTTCTAAAGGACAATTTATGCCTCTAGCTAATAACTCCTTCAAGTCATGCCACCTCAGATGTAAACTAACCCATGTCATTAAGGGAACTGATTTCATTTTGAAATATCTTCTGAAGAGGACCTTATTTTATTATCTCTAATCACAGCAGCACCTGACATTAAGGGTATGCCAAAGAGGTCAAATGACCTTGAGAATAATAACATTTTATTCTTCCACTGTCTTCTTAGGAGTGGTCTTAGACATTCCACTCTGATGAAGAAAGCTATAGAACTGTCTTTGTGAATGAAGAGTGTGTCTCAAACATTTAGGCTTGCCTATAATGTGCTTCAGACTGAATCCTTTTCACCAAGAATGCACAGAAGCTTCTCTCTTTCTTCATGGTAGACTCAGGTCTACCATTCAACTAACAGAAACCAGAGATTCTCCCTTAGACTTTATTGGTAAGGAAATACACCTTTGAACACCCCAAAAAAACCTCAGAGAACTCTGAAATCAAGTCCAATGGCCACTGAATGATAAACTCAAACTAGATCCAAGCACATTTATCTTTAATCTGATCACCAGAAAGGTAACATTCCTCCACACCCATACTTGTGCAGCTTATTTTAATTTTAAATAGGGAACAGATCCATGGACTTAGACCCAACTAGTCAGAAGAAACCTCAGAACACTGTCAAGTCTGATTTTGTCAAAAATAAAAATTTTCTAGAGTTCTCTGAAGATGTGGAGCCTGGAGTGCCTGGACCAACCTCCTCTTCAGAAGGTAAACAGGGATACTTCCCTACTCTCCAACAGGATTGAGGGCCTTTCTCTTTTCCAAAATTTTGGTATTTTTTTCGTCTCATGATTGAGGCCTTAAAAGTTACCCGTTTGACTCAGTAGACTCCCACAAGAATTCTTTTTTCTCAGCAGCCTCTGGGATATTTTACCTCTGACCAAGGAGCATTTCTGGTTTTATTCAAAGTTCACAGAAATCAAAAGAGGAAGCAAATTGTGGAACCTTATACAACTTCTTGAGTAAAGTCACATGACATGTTGCAAAATCATCAGTCTATCATAGTTCTGGTTGGTTAAACATAAGTCTCAGGATATTAGCTAATATCATAAGATCCTAAGCATACTCAATTTCAATTGAAATAGTCCAGTTGGAGTTCATAGCACTGTGTACTGTCATTCTGATTATTCTACCTGATATGTTAATTTCTTGATAATAGTAAGATTCCATCTTAAGCCTCAGGAGGTAATCATGCTGAGGGCACATAACCATGAAAATTATAAATGATGGTAACTGTATTTGGTCTCCTGCTCATTCAGCTAAAGATATGACTACTGTAGAATGTGAAAAAAGGTTAGAAGTTGAGGCAATGCTAAGATTTCATGAGCTAAGGTAAGCAAAGTTATTTTTGCTTAAAATATAATGGGAATATTTATTCTTAAATCATCTCTACTGTCACAAAAATATCAGGATCTCCTTTCTTTCCTAGGGTACTCACTTTTTCAACCTTTGATTAAGGAGACCTCATATTTTCTCACTGAAGCAAAGGAAGCCTCAGATCATTGCAGTGTGTCCGAAGGCTTAAACATTTATTTAGTTTGAGAAATCACATACAATTTACATTCTGAACATATCTGTGAGTTTTCATATCAGTGACTTCTCTGTAGGCTCCATAATCAGAAGAATTTGTGTTAAGTCTCTTTCATATTTAAGGGTCTCTAGATTTCCCTTATTCCAAGAAGAAAGAATGTATGTTTTTTACTTGACAGAGTGTGTACGTCAAAAATTCTTCACTGCATTATTATTAAACCTACAGTTTTCCTTGAACTGATGGAGAAATCTGTGAAACAGTAGAAAAAAATATCTGAGGTTCAGTCCATAATATCAGAAATTTGTGGACTATTGATTCTCAAATTTCTCCCTCAGCTCAAGGAAAACTGTAGGTTCAGCAATGATGATATAAAGAATCTTTGACATGCATACTCTGTCAATGAAGAAGCACATGTTCTAACTTCTTGGAATAAGGGAAATCTTGACACCCTTAAATTTGAAAGGGACTTAATACCAATTATTCTGATTACATGGCTGACAGAGAAGCCACTGACATAAAGACTCACAAAGATGTCCATGAAGGTGTATGGGATTCCTCAACCTAAATGAATGTTTAAGCCTCATTTGGACATAATGGAATGATCTGAGCCTCCCTTTGCTTCAGTGAGAAAATAAAATATGATGTCTCCTTAATCAAAGGTCGAAGGAGTGAATACCCCAGAAAAGAAGGGAGGTCCTGATTTCCTTGTGACAGGAGAGATGATCTGAGTATAAAAATTTCCATAATATTTTGAGCAAACATCTGCTGACAATGGTTTCTTCAGAGAATAAACTTCCAGTCATAGAATCCTCAGTTCTCTTTCTCTAGCAGGTCTTAATATTTACCTTCTGATGTTAGTAACAAGTCATTCCCAAGTAAATGAAGGGATGGCATACCACTCGGAATGGTTATCTTGGGACATAAAATAATGTTTTTAGACGTAACAATAACAATCTGAGCCCTGATCTAACTTTTATCTTTCAGATTGCCACTTGAAATGGAGGTGATCCTTCTTTGTTGCCCATGCCTGTGCTGCTGATAAACTGCTTGTGGAGAACATAGAGCGAAAGATTACAAACTAATTTGTAAGAAAAAAAATTCTGATTGCTGGGAAGCACATCTCTGAGTCTCAGAGCACATGGGTATTCTGTACAGTGAGGACATTTGCATTTGAAATGGTATTTCCTGCACCTTCTTTCAATTCTCAATGTAATCTTTTCACTGAAAAATTATGTGACCTTTGTGGTCTTCCTTATCCTCCCAACATATTATCTCTCTCAAAAATGGGACCAATGACCTTCCCACCTATAGTCAAAGTAGTTTTTGTATCTAAATGATAAGGCATAGATTCATAATTGACTCATTTTTTAAAACAAGGGACCCTAGTCCACACTGGTTTGAGGCCCATAGTCCAAGTTTAGAATAAGAGCATAGAACCTGTGCCATCTGATGCCAGGTAAGTCCATAGAAATGTAATAATGTCGACATTTCTGCCTGAATCTAGGTAGCTCAACAAACTAGAAATAACCTAGCCAGCAACAGTCATCCAAAACATTGGGGAAGAGAAATAAGTTGGTGCCTGCTTTCTCTCAGAATGAACACAAACTAAAATGATACAAAACTCTGAATAAGAACTGGAAACTTAGGATCACTGATAGAAAGTGTCTACAATGTATAAAATACCCAGGACCTTTACCTTTGACAGAATTGTATATGGCACCTTCACACTGCCTGAAGGAGATTCTGTCAATAGGGCATCAGAGTTTTCCTTTCTTACATGGGGTTCACTTTTCTGAGTGTTAACTTACTAATTCTTACTACATTCAACAGACTGGAAGAAGTCTTGCAGGAGTAGCGTTTCCCTAGACCTCATTTGCCAAGTGAGTCCTTGAGAACTTACTACGCCTTACATGGTCTTTATATATTCCTAGTCCTTCCAAGTTGCTTTGAGTCTTTTCTCCTTAAAGGGATGTCAGATCAAGGGAGCCTTATACCACTCATTCAGCATAAAAGAGCATCTACATTCCCTGTCTTCCCAATAGGATTGTGGTTCTATTGTCTACCTCCACCCACAAAATGGATTTTAGACCTTCAATTGCTGTGAAAGTGGAACTTGGAAATCAAAGTCTATTGAAAAGACTCTCAAAACTAGCCCCTGTGTCAAAGGGGTGTTTTAAACATCCATCCTCTACAATAGGGGACTTCAGGTCCCCTAGCAAATGAAGATTCACCAGATGATCTCTTCTGCCCATGCCTCACAAACACCTCTATTAACTAAATTTTCCTTAAATCCTTCACAAGATTAGAATTGCCACTGCCCTTCTATACTTAAGAAGGAAGGAGATGTCAGATGCAGCCCTGCTTATACACTTAAAACCTAAAATCAACCATACAGCTAAAATCAGCAATAGGCTTGACATACATGTTCTTGGGACTCTGTGGAAAAGCACAGAAACAGATTGTCATTAGCACTTGAAAAAAAGCAGCTTTGGTAGAAAGTTACCAAGTCTTTGTCATAGACCTTGTAAATAGGTAGCCATTTTGGATAGTACCAACTTAGATAAAAAGAACAAGAGTGGTGGAGTCAGAGAGCTGAGGACACAAGGGAAGTTGAACAGAGGCCACAGGGGGAGTTGGGGAACGAACCTTCTCCATTGGCATTAGTCTCAACACTGGCATCCCACATAGCAGCAGGAGGCACTGCACTAAAAACATGGCACTTCATGGGCTGCTCTGTGAATCCATGAGGTCTTCAGTTTCCCTGGATTGAGCCCAGAGTGTTGTGGGAGATAAAAAGAAGGTCCCCTACAAAAACCATGGTCTACTTACCCAATCACATAGGTTGGTTTCTCAGGTATCCATCATTATGAGTTCTGGTAGATGCTGCCTCAAAAATTCCTCCAATAATCTGTTGTCCACAAAGGCCAAGAGGGTCTTGCTGCCCACTTTGAAAATCATACCTGCATTCCAGCTAGCACAATGAGCTGAGGACAAGGACATATCTAAACAAGAAGTGAATATTTCATCTCGATATGCCCACTTCAAAACCAAGCTCTGGCCTCAGGCCCACAATTTTAAGCACCTACAAAATAAGCATCTCCAGGCAACTGACCAGGATACCTGGCAACCATTATGAGCTAATTCAAGCTCCCTCAGAATCTCTCTCCTCTCTCAAACCCTCCACCCAACCTCCATCACACCCCAGCCATTCAACAACTGCCATGGAGCACTCTGTGGACACTTTGATGTTCTTGCTGCCTCTAAAGTCCCCAAGTCACTCTCACCATGGATCCTTCTTTCTGTATCCTAGCACACACTCAACTATCTACCTGATCAAATGTTAGGCACCCATGCAACTCAGAGCTCTCTGAAGGGATTCAAGTAGACCCAAGGTGACAGGCACCTAGACACAAAGCACAATGAGCACTTATCTCATGTCCCACCAGGAACCCTGCAGAATATCCCCTCCGCTTACCAATTCCTCCTAGACCAATTCACATCACGGTCCCTTAGGACTGCCAATTAAAAATTCTCAAGGTGCCATCAAACTTTCTCTGAAAGTTGCTCACTCCCACAACATGATAACAACTAGCTGGATATATATGTAACTGTCTGTCTGTCTCTCTATCTCTCTGTCTGTCTGTCTGTCTGTATGTCTGTGTATCTGTCTGTCTATTTACCTGTATATCTGTCATTTATCTTTTTATCTACCTCTTTATTTCTTTATTTATTTTTTATACCTACTTATCTATATATCTACCTCCCTTCCTACCTACCTATCTACTTACCTCCATACCTATGTACTTACACACCTCTGAATATCTCCTTTTGTGTCACCAATACATACATTTCCAGTTACATTTTCTAGGGGAGATTCACCTTTCTGTTTACCAGATGATAAGTTTCATTGTCATTTGTGAAATGATATTCAGTATCAACCAGCAAGCCTTCTTTTTTGAGGACTGACAGTCTCCAGAGGTCTATGGCACTCTAGAAACTTAAGTCACAGCTGTATGTTGCTCAGGCCTGGCAGGCTGTTCTTACCTTGTCAGTATATCCAAACCTGATGTTGCAGGCCCTCCTCTCTGGTCAGCTGAAACCTGCTCACACACAGGTCTCCTCTGGACCTAGAAGTCGACAGGAGGCCTTGGTCCAGCCTGTACAGCCAGAATAGACTGGCTACAAGCACATCTGCCACTATGTTCACTGGCACATATGTGATCTTGCAGGAGAGAATGCTCCCACACTTTTGCGTATGCACGCTTTCTTCTTCCTATAAAGTTTGGAAATATGGAATTTGGTCCATAAGTGTCAGGGGAAGAGGAGGTTGTGCATGGTGGAGATGGAAGAGTCACCCATCACAGGCACTTCTCAACTGCAGGACATCTACCAGCCACCGAAGGGTGCAGCAAGGGAGAGTCAAGCAATAAGAGGTGTCAGCTCATACTTGCAAAGGATCCTGTGAGAGCCCTACCTAAACCTCATTCTAACCTAGACCCTTGGGGCAGAGCATCAGAATAAAAGGCCTGTACTTGAGGACCAGGAGCTTGGCCTGCCCACTCAGTGCCTGGCCAGAACAATGGGACTGGGCCAGGCCCAGAGATTAATCCAGCCTCAGGCTGACGTTTCTCACACAAAGGTCCCCTAAGCTCAAGCCAGGTCTCTTTTTTTAAGAGGCAGACTCCTGTGTCCATGGTTACACACACACACAAGATGCAAGGTACAGGCACCCATACAGAAAGCTCTCCCAGGATGATCCTCAGCTCATAGGACATCCAGGTGGTAGAATCGGGGATCAGGGAACAGGGTAATGTGAACAGAGGCCACAGGGGTTTGGGTTGGGAAACTAATCTTCTCAATTAGCATTAGTCCCAACATTGGCTATCCCCTTAGCTGCAGGAAGCACTGCACTGGAGCCAGAGAAATGAGTAGCTGCTCTATGTGGTCCTGAGGCCTTCATTTTCCAACCGAAAAGAAGCCCCCCCCCACCTCCTGAAAAATTTTGTTTACACACAAGGGCACACAGGTTGGTAACTCAAATACCCCTCAATTTGAGTTGGAATAGACGCTGCTCCACAAAGTCATCCAGTCATCTCTCCAACTAAGATCCCCATAGTGGCTGGACACCCACATTCACTATCTGACCTGCAGGCTATCTAACATGGTGATCTGAGGACAAGGACATATCAAAATAAGAAATGAATATTAGATTCCAACCTGCCCACTTGGAAACCAAGCTCTTGCCTCAGGCCCCCAGATCTAAGCATCGACTTAGTAAACATCTCCCTGCAACTGACCAGGAAACCAGGCAACCATTATGAGCTAATTCGAGCTCCCTAACAGTATCTCTCTTCTCCTTAATCCTCCACACCACTGCCACCACACCCCAGGCATTCACCAAACACCATGTAGCACTCAGGGGAAAATGAGTTCTCCTTCTTTTCTGTCAAGGGCTTAAGTGATAGCTGGTAGAAAAAGACCCCACTAACAACCACCAGAAGAGAAGCCTTACATGGATTTCTGCTTCTCCATTCCTACTAAGCTTCCTCCAGGTATCTGCTCTGAATCATACAAAAAACCTACCTACCTGACTCCATCCACATGGGTATTTCCTAAAGCTGACAGCCAGTTCTCTTCTTGTGGATGCAGACTCTATGGTTTCTGGCCACAGTCTCTCACGTCCGAGGACAAGTCAGAAATCCAAGAAGGCCCTCATAAGATGATCTTCATCTGGTAAGGCACATATGTGGTGGAGTCAGAGAGCTCAGGAGACAGGGCAAGTTGAACAGAGACCACAGGGAGAGTTGGGAAACAAACCTTCTCCATTGTCATTACTCTCAACACTGGCATTACACATAGCAGCAGCAGGCACTACACTGGACACATGGCACTGTTTGAGCTGTTCTGTGGATCCATGTGGCCATCAGTTTCCTGCAAGTGAGCCCAGAGTGTGATGGGAGATGAAAAGAAGGGCCCACAATAACCTTGGTCTACTCACCCAGTCACACAGATTGGTATCTCAGGTATCCATCAATGAGTTCTTATAGATGCTGCCTCACAAAGTCATAAAATCTTCTGTTGTCCACAAAGGCCCAGATGGTCTTGCTGCAAACATCAAAATCTCACCTGCATTCCAGCTAGCACGTTGAGCTGAGGACAAGGACATATCTAAACAAGAAGTCATTATTTCGTCTCAACCTGCCTCCTTGAAAACCAAGCTCTGGCCTCAGGCCCACAATTTAAGCACCTACAAAATAAACATCTCCGGGAAACTGACCAGGATACCTGGCAACCATTATGAGCTAATTCAAGCTCCCTCAGAGTCACTCTCCTCTCTCAAACACTCCACCCCACCTCCATCTCACCCCAGCCATTCACCAACTGCCATGGAGCACTCTGTGAACACTTTGATCTTCTCCCTGCCTCTAAAGTACCCAAGTCACTCTCACCATGGATCCTTCTTTCTGTATCCTAGCACACACTCAACTGTCTACCTAATTTAAAGTTAGGCAATCATGCAACTCAGAGCTCTCTGAACGGATTCAGGTGGACCCAAGGTGACAGGCACCTAGACACAAAGCACAATGGGTATTTATCGCATGTCCTACCAGGATCCCTGCAGCATATGCCCACTGCTCACCAATTCCTTGCACACCAAGGTCCCTTAGGGTGCCGATAAAAATTCTCAAGGTGCCATCAAACTTTCTCTGCAAGTAGCTGACTCCCATAGCATGATAATAACTAGCTGGCTATATATGTAATTGTCTGTCTGTCTGTCTGTCTGTCTGTCTGTCTGTCTGTCTGTCTGTCTATTTATCTATATATCTGTCATTTATCTATTTATTTATCTCTTTTTTATTTTTATACCTATATATCTATATATATATACCTGCCTTCATACCTACCTATCTACTTACCTACCTACGTATGTACTTACAAATCTCCTAATATCTCCTTTTGTGTCACCAATACATAAACTTCTAGTTACATTTTCTAAGGCAAAATCATGTTTCTGTTTACCAGATTATACATTCATTGTCATTTGTGAAATGATTTTCAGTAACAACCAGCAAGCCTTCTTTTTTTGAGCACTGAGAGTCTCCAGAGGTCTATTGCACTGTAGAGACCTTAAGTCACATCTGCATGGTGCTCAGGACTGTGAGGCTGTGCTTCCCTAGTCAGGATTCCCAAACCTGAGGTTGCAGGCCCTCCTCTCTGGTCAGCTGAAAACTTTCTCACACACAGGTCTCCTCTGGACCTAAAAGTTGACAGGAGGTCCTAGTCCAGCCTGTACAGCCAGAATAGACTGGCTACAAGCACATCTGCCACTACGTTGACTGGCATATATATTTGATCTTGCAAGAGAGAATGCTCCTGCACTTTTCTGTGTGCACACTTTCTCCTGCCTATAAGATTTGGAAATATGAATTTTATTCCACAAGTGTCAGGGGAAGAGAAGGTTGTATATGGTGGAGATGAGTCACTCATCACAGGTGCTTCTCAACTGCAGGAGAGTTGCCAGCCACTGAAGGGTGCAGTATGAGAGAATCAAGCAATAAGAGGTGTCAGCTTGTACTTACAAAGGATCCTGTGAGAGCTCTACATAAACCTCATTTTAACCAGGACCCTAGGGGCAGAGCATGAGAATCAAAGCCTGGACTTGAGGACCAGGAGATGGTTCTGCCCACTCAGTGCCCAGCCAGAACACTGGGACTGGGCCAGGTGGAGAGATGGATCCAGACTGAAGCTGCCTGTGTTTTCCCACACAAAGGCTCACTGAGCTCAAGCCAGTTCTCTTTTTTGAAGAGGCAGACTCCTCTGTCCATGGTTACACTCTCACAAGATGCCAGGTAAAGGCACTCAGACAGAAATCTCTCCCAGGATGATCCTCAGCTCATAGGGCAGCCAGATGTTAGAATCGGAGCTCAGGGAACAGGGTAATATGAACAGGGGCCACAGGGGTTTGGGATGGGAAACTAACCTTCTCAATTGGCATTAGTCCCAACATTGGCTATCCATTTAGCTGCAGGGGGCACTGCACTGGAGCCAGAGAAATGGGTAGCTACTCTATGTGTTCCTGAGGACTTGATTTTCTAACTGAAAAGAGTCCCTCCCCACCCCCTGAAAAATTTTGTCTACACACCCGGGCACACAGGTTGGTATCTCAACTACCTCTCAATTTGAGTTCAGGTAGATGCTGCTCCTTAAAGTCATCCAGTCATCTGTCCACCTCAGAGCCCCATAGTGGCTGTCCATCCACATTCACAATCTGATCTACAGGCTATCTAACATGGTTATCTGAGGACAAGGACATATCAAAAGAAGAAATGAATATTAGATTCCAACTTGCCCTCTTGGAAACCAAGCTCTGGCCTCAGGCCCCCAGTTCTAAGCACCTACTAAATAAGCATCTCCAGGCAACTGACCAGGAAACCAGGCAACCATTAAGAGCTAATTTTAGCTCCCTCACAATCTCTCTTCTCTCTTTACCCTCCACACCACTGCCACCACACCCCAGCCATTCACCAAACACCATGTAGGACTCAGGGGAAAATGTGTTCTCCTTCTTTTCTGTCGAGAGATTAAGTGATAGCTTGTAGAAAAAGACCCCACTAACAACCACCAGAAGAGAAGCCTGACATGGATTTTTGCTTCTACATTCCTATTAAGCTTCCTTCAGGTATCTGCTCTGAATCATAGAAGACATCTTCCTGCCTGACACCATCCACATGAGTATCTCCTAAAGATGACAGCCAGTTCTCTTCTTGTGGACGCAGACTCTATGGTTTCTGGCCACACTCTCACTTCCCAGGTCAAGGCACAAAGCCAAGAAGGCCCTCGTAGAATGATCCTCATCTGGTAAGTCACCTCTGTCATGAAGTCAGAGAGCTCAGGAGACAGGCGAAGTTGAACAGAGACCACAGAGGGGAGTTGAAATATATGTGTGTGTGTGTGTGTGTGTGTGTGTGTGTGTGTGTGTGTGTATATATATATATATATATATATATATATATATATATTAATATATATTATATATATTAAGAATTATATATTTGAATATATACATGTATACATATGTGAGTATATATACATATATATGTGTGTTTATATGTATATATATATATGTATATATATATATATTTCATAATTTATGATTGTGTGTGTATGTGTGTGTGACTGGAGGTGGATGTTAATGCCATGTATGTGTAAGGTGATTTCATGTAGGTAGTTGCACATATGTATGGCTGTATCTGCATGTGTGTGCGTGTGCCTGAAGTTTCTACATATTAATGTTATGTGTCTTTGATGAATCTACACTTTGTTTACTGAAATAGAGTTTGGCTTTTCTAATCAGCTCATAATGGTTGCCTGGTTTCTTGGTAGCATGGAGATTCTTTCTTAGTAGAAGTTTAAAATCAGGGGCCTGAGGCCAGGGCCTGTTTGTCAAGGGGCCAGGTTGGGATTGCATATTCATTCCTTCTTTTTATATGTCCTTGTCCTCAGCTCAGGGTACTAAGTGTCCTGCAGGCGAGATTGTGAAAATAGATGGCCAGCTCCTCTGGGCCTCTAGGTGGACAGACGAATAGATGACTTTGTAGAGCAGCATCTAGCAGAACACAGATTGTTGGGTACCTGAGATACCAACCATCGTGCCCAGATGCATTGACTAAGGTTTCTTAGGGAGGTATCAAGGGCTTCATTTTCATCTCCGACCTCACTTTGGGCCAGGGAAACTGAAGGACTCAGGGCCAAACAGAGCAGCCCACACATTGCCCTGGGTTTATTGCAGTACCTTCTGCTGCTAGGTGGGAAACCTGTTCTGGGCCTTTAGATGTAATTCTGTAGATTCATTTGTCATTTAAATCACAGATATATTCCTGCCTTTGACCAGTATGCATTGTTTTTTAAGTTCCTTGCTATCACTTGCCTGGTTAATGTCATTTGCTCCACTCATGTGCACTCATCATTAGAAGGTGTCAGTTCCTGTTCTACTGAGCCACAAAGAGCTGTAAACCACTGTTTGGGTCCAGTGAATTGATGTTAGTTCATCAGGAAGAGCAGCCAGTACTCTTTCATGGTTACCTATGTGTACAGCTTCTTGGGGTGTTCTTATTTGGGATAAGAAGTATCAGCTAATTTAAAAAGATAGTTTGCAATAAGGTGTTAGCAAGTCTAGACTCAAAAATCTATAATTCACTAAACTCTTGACTATAATTCTGGCACCCAAATTAGTTATATCTTCATTGAAAATCACATGTCTGTCACACATGTTACAGAAACTAAGCTAAATGCTTACAGTGAAGAAGCACTGTGAAATTAGCCATGAACCTTGTGGAATAGTTATGACACTTAAGAAGAAGCCATAAGTTTAAATGCCTCCTCCAAAAGACTCAAAAAAGTCCTTCTACGTTTTAGTTATAGAGATGATAGCACTGGGGAAAACAGGGCATGTAAGGATCACTAGTACAGGGCTTAGAAACCATGTTTTCATCAGAAACTTCAGCTCAAAAATCATCTAAGGCTGTGTCACATGACATCAGTAAACTTGTGCAGCATGTTTTTTTTTTATATGTGGATGAGAAGAATGCTTCAAACTGTTTTATAGCACATTGACAGATGTCCTCTAATGATGCCCCAAAGGTGATTGTTTTTGTTTACTCTGAACATCATGCTATAGTGTTGCTTGTGTTAATGTCCTTGTTTTTCTTTTGATGTTTTTAAAATTTTGATGCCTGAAGGAATTAAATTTTGTGTTCCCTATGATAAAAGTGTTACTAGTTTCTATAGTATTGCCGTGATAGTCTTAATCTTTCAATACAATAGTATTCCCATTAGACAGTGTGTAACTTTAATTTTTCAAAGCCTACTTTTCATAACTTTTCATAACTTGCCTTCTAGGCCACCACCCACCAGATGTATTGGAAAAGAAAGGATATGGAGGAAGTAGACCTGGCTCAAAACAGTTCTTTGGAGCAATTCCTATCTGATTTTGTCATTAATGAGCAGCTTTATCCACAAGTTGGCAGCAGCAGCTGGATTCACTATGAAACTCTTCATGGCTAAAACAGCAGTCCAGTTCAGTAATGTCAAGATAACAGCAGTGGCACAAAGTAGCTAGAACAATCAGGACACAGCTGAAGGCACTAGTCAGCAGGAGGCATTAGACTAGCATGTATATTAGGAGAAATTCTTGGCTCTGCTTCTCTTAAGGTAGTGAAGGTAGGTGAACACTGGAAACCAAGAAGCATTAAGCTATGTAATCAAGCCAAGGCCCTCTCCCAGACATCTAAGTCCTACTTATACTGCCTAAAACCCCATGTTTCAGAGACACTAAGCTGGACCTAAGTAAAAGAAGAAGAATCAGTTCAAACCCTACACTCTCACTTGAACCAATGGCTTTCAAATATTTTTAAAACTTTGGAACTTCTGAGGATATTTATCCTTCACATATTTAGTGAGTAGAATGTGTATCATCTTGACAGGCAATAATACACAGACTTAATCCCAAAATTCTGGAAGCAGAGGCAGCTGGATCCCTGTGTTTAAGGCTAGCCTGGTGTATAGAAAGGTTGAGATTTTAAGAGAGGGAGAGAAAGAGAGAGAGAGAGAGAGAGAGAGAGAGAGAGAGAGAGAGAGAGAGAGAGAGAGAGAGAGAGACAGAGACAGAGACCCCAGCTGGCCAGGTTTTACACAGAGTAATCAAGTCATAAAAAAAGAAAGGCAAGGAGGGAGAGAAATTGTGTATCACTGTACCATCTTTCTTTCATAACTTCTACTTGGCTACCTTCCTGTATTTTCGCAATCAATGCTAAATCTATTGACATTGTGTCATTTAGGTTCTAGTATTAGTAAATCACAAAGGCCCTTTTTTAGGACTGGACTGAAAGAGAACAATTTCAATGCTATTAAGAAGGCAGAGAGTGCCAGAAAATGGCAGCAGCTAACAATTAATTTTACAAAACCTCCCAGATGGTAAAGTCCTTACAAGGCACAAAACAGGTTGCAATTATTTTTATAGCACTTCATGCTGATTTTATTTACAATCTCCAGTTTCAGAAGGAGAAATAAAACATACCAGTAGATCTCTGAAGCCATGACATAGGACCTAACATGCAGGCATCAAATGAGGGAGTACATGCTGGTTTCAGCAGAATTGATCCTACCAGTAAAGTTATCCACTGAAAGCTAAGACCATGTTTGATGGTGAACTTTTCCCTTTCTGAAGTTGATATGAACATAACATTTTGATAATATGAACATCTGAGAAATAGACCCAGATAAAAACCAGTTTTGACTGAAAAGTAAAATTGCAATATTCATGATGATATCTCTTTATTTTCTCATTATATCTGCAAACATTCTGGTAGCCTTTTCTTGTTTATTCACTGATTCTAACTATACACTGCCATGACATGGAAGAAGCTTTGTGTTTGGAAGACTTACTTGTAATGCCATCATATTATGTAATGACAGATTAAAATAATCAATGACTTACAGAAAGCTTATGTTATCCAAAATATTCAGGATGCTTCTACAAGCATTGTAGTTCTGAAAATATGATTATTATAAGGCTCCCAAATGTGGAGCTCAAAGTAGGTAAGCATTCTCTCTCCTTTTCTAAAAGACACCTTTTCAAGTATGGATAAGACTTCTTCAAGAGTGCTGCAATCTCCTCGATAGAGAAATGTTGAGTTAAGACAATGTGAAGGTAAACATCATGGGGCAGTCACAGTCCAAGAACAGAGGCTTGTTCTTGGCAGTATTAAATCATATGCTAGAAAGTAGAAGTACTAAACCCTCAAAGAAGAGTTTGGTAGCATTTTATAATTTTGTACTGAGTGTCAGCCCATGGTTCCCAGAGGAAGAAAGCCTGTCTTTAGAAAATTGGAAAAAGGGCCATAAAAGAAGCTAGGCCAAAAGGAGACTTGGACTTTTGCTTCCCAGTAACTATTTTTGAAGGGGATACACCCTATTGGGAACCTCTTCCTTTAAAAACTCTTAAAGAACTACAGTGTTGTGTCAAGAACATGGGGCCAATTGCTCCATACACTATAGATTGTGCAAGTGTTGCAAAGCATGGGCCAACTCCTCTGATGATTTGCATCAGACTGCAAAGTCCACTTTTAGCCCTGGACAGTTTATAGTGTGGAGGACTGAATATGAGGATAAACCAAGGAAAGTGGCTCAGAATTTAGCCTTCAAGAAGAAGGCAGATAACATATGATGTCAATGCTCTTGGGTAGAGAACAAGTTGGTTTAAAATGGGAAGTACTAGAGGAAGTCTCCTAGATAGCAGTAGCTGCTTGGAGAAGGCTCCCTCGTGTTGATGGAAAGACAACTCTATTAGCAGGAATCAAACAAAAACAAGATGAGTCACATAAGAACTTTATTGCTAGATTGGAAGAAACATTAGACAGTATGCTTCCTCCCTCTAAGGGCTCTGAAACATTATTAAAACAAATTGCATGGGAAAATGTCAATACTCTCTGCCATGAACTAGTTAGACCAATCAGAAAAACAGGGACTGTACAAGATTACATTAATGCATGTATAAATGCCTCACCAGCAGTGGTCCACAATATGGACTATGCCACAGCAAAGCAAGGGCAACATTTTCAAGCCTATGTTTAGAACTTAAATGAAGAAGAAACCAAAAGGCTTTGTGCTTTTCTTATAAACAACAGGGACATATGAGCTGTGAATGTAAAAAAGAAGAGCAGACATCAAAGAATAAAAATAAGAAAAACAGCCATGAAGTGCTGGCACATGCCTTTAATTCCAGCACTTGGGAGGCAGTTTAGTTTGAGACCACCCTGGTCTACAGAGTGAGTTCCAGGACAGCCAGGGCTATACAGAGAAACCCTGTCTCCCAGAACATCAAATAAAAACCAACATCAGGGGTTATGTCCTCAGTGTAGAAAGGGAAAGCATTAGTGGAATAATAATGAAACTACTCTGAATGATGAGATGAAAATAATGGTGATGGGCATGTCATCAGCCCCTAAAAAGGCAAAAAACAGAGAGAGAGGAAGGCAAAAGTAAACTGAATCCTCTGACTCCTGAGTTTAATATCACAATCTCACGCAGAGCAATACCAGGAAGTGAAAGATTAGATCTTGGAGTAGGCAAACTTCATATACTCTCTCTTTATGAGGGAGTACAAGTAGTACACACAGGATTTGAAGGACCACTATCGGTGGGCACCTTTGGTCTTGTATTAAGTAAAAGTTCAAATTACAAGAACAATTTTGAAGCATTTACTGGAATAATTGGTTTAGACTTCCAAGAAGAGGTAAAATTTATGATTATGCCATGAAAAGAAACAATACAACTACAAGAACCAATTGGTAGCTCAGATAATACTATTCCCTTATATAGAACTTCTGAATCTAATCCAAAAACACATTAGAGAGAATAAAGGTTTTGACTCCACAGTAGTTGTTGCTTGGACTCTGGAAATTACTAGACAAAGACCCTTAAATATTATACAAGTAGAAGAAAAAATTATCCAAGGAATATTGGACACAGGAGCAGATAAATCTTGCATGGCAGGAAAAGACTGGCCTGGGACATGACCAACACTTCATACCACCTCTACTCTGGTGAGACTGGGGCTAGCTTCCAACCTAGTTCAAAGTTCAAAAGTCCTGACATGGAAATGTGAAGGCACAGTGGGTACTTTGCAACCCTACATTATTTCCTCTTTGCCATTCTCCCAATAGGAAAGAGATCTCTTAGGGGAAATGAAAGTAAAATTAATCACAGATGAAAATTAGAATGATCAGTATTTTTATAGGGGCTGCTGAAGAATTATATGCAGATAAAATTTTATGGATCAATGATAAGCCTGTTTGTGAGAATCAGTGGCTTCTAACTCAGGAAGAAGTACAGGCTATAGAACGACTAGTAGAACAACAGCTGCAATTAGGATATATTGAAGAATTTAAGAGTCCATGAAATACTCTTGTGTTTGTCATTAAGAAATTGTCAGGCAAAGGAGACTCTTACAAGATCTCTGGGTTTTTAATAAGACAATGCATGATATGTGAGCTTTACAGCCAGGACTTCCATCCCCAGTGGCTGTTCCAGAGTATTATTATGTTATAGATTTAAAATATTGTTTCTTTTCTATAAAATTACAACCAGAAGACACACAGATATTTGCTTTTAGCATGCCCTTTGTCAATTTATAACATTCTGTTGAATCTATCTATCTATCTATCTATCTATCTATCTATCTATCTATCTATCAGTATAGATTATGTATTTTGAAACAGTTTATATACCATGCTGGCCTTGAACTGTCAGAAATGTGCCCAAGTAGTGGAGTCAGAGATGTATGCCACCAATACTGGCTTGAAAAACATAAGGTCAATGTTTCCCTATCTAGACTTGGCTAGCCCTGTACTATTGTGACCTTCCTTTAGCCACCTTAGTGCAAAGATTACAGACTGCAATAATTCCTGGCAGGCCCCAACACACGAAGCTCTATTCTCTTTAGAAAGCAATCATGCAAGGCATCAGCATTTAATTTGATACAAAAATGTTTTGTGTTGGGGGAAAGGTAGCACTATATGTTCCAGTAACCCAGAGGAAAATTCTGAGCCAGTTGTTTGTATAATTAAAATAATGGCATATAATTACAGTTGAACAGCAAGCAGGAGCAAGAAGCTAGTGAAAGAAATTTAAATCCTAATAGTCAATATATTGCTGGTAAAGAGAGTTTCAAAGCACAATTAATTGGATGAACAAAACCTGCAATTAGTTTCTGCCCCTGGCCCAGATTCTGGTGGCTAGAGCAGTCTCCCAGCCGATCTCCTCCCCCGTAGAAACTGGGTCTGGAGCCACCCTAGGGAGCTCATGGACAGCAGAGCAGCAGATAGGAGAGCCCACACACTGCCCTAGGCCTTAGAAGCACAACTGGCAGTAGGGAGACCCAAGAGCACACCTGGCATCCAGACCCTGCCCCTGAAGAGAGACACTCACATTCCGCCCCTGGCCTGGATACAGGTGGCTGGAGCAGTCTTCCAGTACATCTGCTCCCCTCTGGAAACTGAGTCTAGAGGCACCCTAGGGAGGTCATAGGTCACAGACTGCAGAAATGCAGAGGTACCCAAGAGATGCCAAAAACCACAGAGCTACAGGCATTATACAGAAGACATGGCCCACAGAGCTGCAGAGCAGGGAAAACCATATCCTGAAGTATCCTATAGGAGCAACCACATTCGGAGCAGCAAATACCTAGCAGGTCTACTACCCTGGAGACACCATATCCTGAACTATCCTAGAGGAGCCACTGTACCCAGAGCAGCTGGAGCTCATGATCACAGAGCCATCCGGACCCCAAGGAATTCTGACACAACCAAGATAAATGGAAAGGCAGATTCCAGTCAGAACAAGTGAGTGCGAGTAGCACTACAGCTATCCAAATGGGGAAAGGCAAGCGCAGGAATGTAAACAACAAAAACCAAAGTGACTTGGCATCACCAGAACCCAGTTCCCCCACCCTAGCAAGACCTGAACACCACTTCATACCAGAAAACCAGGACTCAGAATTAAAAATCATTTCTCATGGTGATGATAGAGGACTTTAAAAAGGATATAAACAATACTCTCAAAAAATTTGAGAACACAGGTAAACAGGTAGAAGCTCTTAAAGAAATTCGAGAAAACACAAACAAACAAATGAAGGAATTACACAAAACTGTCCAGGACCTAAAAATTGAAATAGAAACAATAAAGAAATCTCAAAGGGAGATGACCCTGGAGATAGAAAACCTAGAAAAAAGATCAGGAGTCATAGACACTATCATTACCAACAGAATACAAGAGATAGAAGAGAGAATTACATGTGCAGAAGATACCATGGAAAACATAGAAACAAGGGTCAAAGTAAATGTGAAATGTAAAAAGCTCCTAACACAAAACATCCAGGAAATCCAGGACACAATGTGAAGACCAAACCTAAGGATAATAGGTATAGATGAAGGTGAAGTCTCCCAACATAAAGGTTCAGTAAATATCATCAACAAAATTATAGAGGAAAACTTCCCTAACCTAAAGAAAGAGATGTCCTGAAATATACAAGAAGCCTACAGAACCCCAAATAGACTAGACAAAAAAAGAAACACCTCCTGTCACATAATAATCAAAACATCAAATATACAAAACAAAGAGAAGATACTAAAAGCAGTAAGGGAAAAAGGCAAAGTAACATATAAAGAAAGACCTACAAGAATTAAACCAGAAATCTCGCCAGAGACTACAAAAGACAGAAGATCCTGGACTGATATCATACAGGCCCTAAGAGAACACAAATGCCAGCCCAGACTACTAGACCCAGCAAAACTCTCAATCGATATTGATGGAGAAACCTAAATATTTCATGACAAATCCAAATTTACACAATATTGCACCACAACTCCAGCACTTCAAAGGATAATTGGTGGAAAACTCCAACACAAGGAGGGAAACTACAATGTAGAATAAGCAAGAAAGTAATTTTCCAACAACTCTAAAAGAAGGTAGCTATATACTGCCAATAACAGGAAACAACACTCATTTTTTCTTAATATCTCTTAATATGAATGGACTCAATTCTTCAATAAAAAGACATAGACTATCAGACTGGATACATAATCAGGACCCAACATTTTGCTGCATACAGGAAATGCACCTTTGTATAAAAGACAGACACTATCTCAGAGTAAAAGGTTGGAAAACAATCTTCCAAACAAATGGCCCCAAGAAACAAGCTGGAGTAGCAATTCTAATATCAAATAAAATTGTTTCTTAACCAAAAGTAATCAAAAAAGATAAAGAGGGACACTTTATATTCATCAAAGGAAAAAGGTACCAAAAGGAACTTGTTATTTGGAACACCTTTGCTCCAAATAGAAGGGCACCCATATACATAAAAGAAACTTTACTAAACGTTAAAGCATGCATTGCACCTCACACAATAATAATGGGAGATTTCAACACTCTACTCTCAGCTATGGACAGATCTTTGAAACAAAAACTAAAGTAGGACACAATGAAACTAACAGAAGTTATGAACCAATTGGACTTAATTTACAGCTACAGAACATTTCATCCTAAAACAAAAGATTATACCCTTTTCTCCACACCTTATAGTACCTTTTCCAAAATAGACCATATAATTGGTTACAAAATAGGCCTCAACAGATACTGATAGGTACCCTATCAGACCACCATGGACTAAAACTCGTCTTTGACATGGACAAAAATAATGGAAAGCCCACATACACTTAGAAGCTGAACAATGCTCTTTTCAGGGATAACTTGGTAAAGGAAGAAATAAAGAAAGAAATTAAAGACTTTTTAGATTTAATTGAAAATGAGGACACATCATATGAAAAGTTGTGGGACTCCATAAAGCAGTACTAATAGAAAAACCATAGCTCTAAGTGCCCACAAAAAGAAAATGGAAAGAGCATACATTTAATAACTTGACAGCACACCTGAAAGCATTAGAACAAAAAGACGGTAATATACCCAAGGGGAGTAGATGGCAGGAAATAATCAAACACAGGGCAGAAATCAACCAACTTGAAACATAAAGAACTATACAAAATATCAACAAAACCAGGAGATGGTTCTTTGAGAAAATCAACAAGATAGACACACCCTTACCCAGACTAACCAAAGGGCGAAAAGACAGCACTCAAATTAATAAAATCAGAACTGATAAGGGAAACATATCAACAGAAACAGAGGAAATTAAAAGAAAAATCATCAGATCCTACTACAAAGATCCTACTATACTCAACAAAATTGGAAAATCTGGATAAAATGGACAATTTTCTAGATAGATACCAGGTACCAATGTTAAATGAGGAGCCAATAAGCCATCTAATCAGTCACATAACATCTAAAGAAATAGAAGTCATTTAATATCTTCCCAGAAAAAAAAATGTCCGGGGCCAGGTGGTTTTAGCACAGAATTCTATCAGCCCTTCCAGGAAGACCTAATACCAATTCTCTTCAAACTATTCCACAGACTAGAAATAGAAGGAACAATACCAAATTCATTCTGTGAAGCTACAGTTATGTTCTTACCTAAGCCTCACGAAGACCCAGCAAAGAAAGAGAACTAAATACCAATCTCTCTTAAGAATATTGATGCAAAAATACTGAATAAAATTCTCACAAACTGAATCCAACAACACATCAAAGCAATCATCCATCATGATCAAGTAGGCTTTATCCCAGGAATGCAGGAATGGTTCAATATTCAGAAATCCATCAATGTAATCCACTACATAAATAATCTCAAAGAAAAAAACACATGATCATCTCACTAGATGCTGAGAAAGCATTTGACAAAATTCAACAACTCTTCATGTTAAAAGTCTTGGAAAGATTAGGAATTTAAGATCCATATGTAAATATTGTAAAAGCAATACACAACGAGCTAGCAGCCAACATCAAACTAAATGGAAAGAAACTTGAAGCAATCCCACTAAGATCAGGGACTAGACAAGGCTGCTCACTCTCACCCTACGTGTTCAATATAGTACAGGAATTTATAGCTAGAGTGTGTAGACAACAAAAGGAAGTCAAAGGGATACAAATAGGAAAGGAAGACATTTTGACAAATAGTAAATTTTCACTATTTGCAGAAGATATGATAGTATAAAGTGACCCTAAAACTTCCGCCAGAGAACTCCTAAACCTGATAAACAACTTCAGCACAGTGGCTGGATATAAAATCAACTCAAATATATCAGTAGCCTTCCTATACTCAAAAGGTAAACAGGCTGATAATTAAATTAGGGAAATGACATCCTTTACAATAGTTACAAATGATATAAAGTATCTTGGAGTGAATATAACCAAGCAAGTGAAAGATCGGTATGACAAGAACTTCAAGTCTCTGTAAAAAGAAATAGAAGATCTCAGAAGATGGAAAGATCTCCCATACGCCTGGATTGGCAGGATTAATTTAGTAAAAATGGCCATCTTGCCAGAAACCATCCATAGATGCAATGCAATCCCCATCAAAATTTCAAATCAGTTCTTCATAGAGGTAGAAAAAGCAATTCACAAATTTATTTGGAACAACAAAAAACCCAGGATAGTGAGATCTATTCTCAAAAACAAAAGAACTTTTGGAGGAATCACCATCCCTGACCTCAAAGTATTGTACAGGGCAATAGTAATAAAACCTGAATAGTATTGGTACAGAGATAGGCAAGAAGATCAATGGAATAGAATTGAAGATCCAGAAATGAGTCCACATACCTATGGTCACTTGATCTTTGACAAAGGAGCTAAAATCATCCAGTGGAAAACGGACAGCATCTTCAGCAAATGGTGCTGGTTCAAGTGGATGTCAGCATGTAGAAGGATGCAAGTCAATTCATTCATATTTCCTTGTAGGAAGCTCAAATCTAAGTGGATAAATGATCTTCACTTACAAGCAGACACACTGAAAGTAATATAAGAGAAGGTAGGAAAGACCCTCAAATACCTAAGCACAGGGGAAAAGTTCCTGAACAGAACACCAATGGCTTATGGTTGAGGATCTAGAATTGTTAAATTGGGCCTCATAAAATTGCAAAGCTTCTGTAAGGCAAAGGATATTGTCAATAGGAAGGAATGGCAACCAAAAGATTGGGAAAATATCTTAACCAATCCTACATTTGATAGAGGGATAATATTCAAGATAAACAAAGAACTCAAGAAATTATGCTCCAGACAACCATATAACCCTATTGAAAAATGGGATACAGAGCTAAACAAAGAATTCTCAACAGAGGAAACTCGAATGGCTGAGAAGCACTTTAGAAAATGCTCAACATCCTTAGTCATCCGGGAAATGAAAATCAAAACAACCCTGAGATACCACCTCACACCAGTCAGAATGGCAAAGATCAAAAACTCACATAGATGCTGGCAAGAATGCAGAGAAAGAAGAACACTCCTCCATTGTAGGTGGGATTGCAAGTTGGCCCAAACACTATGGAAATAAGTTTGGTAATTCTTCAGAAAACTGGACCTGAGGATCGAGTTATACCATTCCAGGGCATATACCCAGAATATGCTCCAATATATAATAAGGACATATGCTCCACTAGGTTCATAGCAACCATATTTATAATAGCCAGAAGCTGGAAATAACCAAAATATTGCTTAACAGAGGAATGGATCCAAAAAATGCTGTACATCAACACAATGGAGTAATACTCAGCTATTAAAAATAATGAATTAGAGAAATTTTTAGGTAAATGGATGTATCTAGAAATTATCATCCTGAGCGAGTTACCCCAATCACAAAAGAACACACATGGTATTTATCCACTGTTAAGTGGATGTTCACCCAAAAGCTTGGAATAGCAAAGATTCAACCCACAGACCACATGAAGAAGTAAGACCAAGAGGGGATGCCTCAGTTCTACCTAGAAAAAGTAACAAAAATAATCAAGGGAGCAAATATAGAAACAAAACACAGGACAGAAACTGAAGGAGGGGCTATCAGGAGACCACTCCACCTGGGAATTCATCCTATGTACTGTCACCTTAGCTAGACACTTATGTGGATGACTGGAGGTGCATGCTGTCAAGAATATGATATAGCTGTCTAGTTAGAGGTATGCCAAAGACTAACACATTCAGAGGACGATGCTCACAGCTAACCACTGATATGATCAAGGGTCTCCCAATGGAGAACTTAGAGAGAAGACTGAAAGAGCAGAAAGGGTTTGTGACCCCAGGAGCAGGAGGAAAGCAACAATAGCAAACAACCTCAGCCCCCCAGGGTCTAAACCATCAGCCTGGGAGAACATAGGGAATGACCCATGACTCCAGCAGTATATGTAGGGGAGGATGTCCTTGTCAGGAATAAGTGGGAGAGGAGATTCTTTGTACCATAAAAAACAAACACAGACTGGGGTGGACCTGAGGGTGGAGGGGCAGTAGTGGGGGGATAAGTGTGGGCACTGCCTCATAGAAGCATGAGGAATGGGGATAGAAAAGGAGGTTTCTGGGTGGTGGGAGGAAGTGGGGTAAGGGCATAAAATCTGAAATGTAAATATAATACCCAATTTAAAAAAAAAGAGACTAAAAAGGGAAAAATGAGAAAAAAATTAAAGAAAGAATAGGAGATTTAATAACATAAAGGGAAGGACTTAGAAATTTAGGAGGCAATTTATGTTACTGGAAACAGCATCATAGAAACTGGAAAATCATACCCTCATAGAAGCACAAGGGGGGAGCCAGGATGGGATAAAGGGTTCCTGGGTGGTGGTGGAAATGGGATAAGGGGATAAAATTTGAACGAAAAATATTACAACTATTTTTAACAAGGGAAAAATAAAGAAACGTTGCTAAAACCAACATCTTTAAAAAATGTCAAACCTCTAGGAAAAAAATTTTTCTTGATACTAAAACTTTTTCTGAGAATTGTATACTGCAGAATTCACAACCTTGGTGTATCTACTCATCAAGCATACTTAGTAGTCCTGCCCAAACCTCTGATGTCCTGGAATTCCATCTGGATATAGTGAAGACACAGTGTCAGAGGCTTCTCAATTTACTCTTCCCACCACCCCTCTTCTAATATCTCAATGCTCATAATCAGCTGGAAGAAGTTAAAGAAGAGTCAGTGCCCCTACTCCCTGGGCATGGGGACTATGGTGGTTAATATTGGTATGTCTTTCTAGGGAAAAGTTTTGTTGGAACAGGGAGGATTAGCTAGGACTTATTGCATAGCCATATCTTATTGGTAGAAATCTATATAATTAATATCAAGATGAAGTTATAATTTCTTAAATGGTACAAAATTTACTTTGATTTCACATTTAAGATTTTTATTGGTATGAGCTTCTTATTGATATAAATGTGAGATGAATATTGATACTCTCATGGGCATTGTGCCTATATAACACACTGAGGAATACAAGGCTTAGACCCAGTTCTTCTTTAACATTTATAAATGATTTGGGATGGTTAGCCTATGAGTTAAGGGACTATAGCAAATTCATGGCTTTGAGTTTATTGTTACAGTGTTTTCAATATTTTACTTAGAAAAAGCTGAGAGGAGTTAACAGTCAACAGTCCAGGTTACCTTACATTTATAGTTGGTTTTCAAAACATCAGAAGTCCATAGAATTGACGTTACAAACATTTCTATAGTTAGGTTCATTTTGAATAAAGATCCATCTGCTCCTGAAACCTTCCTGTTGTGGATTCTTAGAAAAACTTGAGCGTTTTTGAAATTACTCCAGTTGTGCAGTGTGAGCCACTAGGCAAGCCTTGCCTCTTTACATCTACAGACAAATTACTGTCCAGAAAAGGACACACTTGCAGAATGGTCAACTGATTATATCTGCCCAGACAGAGTAATCAGCCCTCAATAATTCTGCACCACTAAGGTCTGTCAGATGATCCTGGGCCAGAAGGCTGAAGATCAGATGCTCCAGTGTTTTGTAGTATAGGGACTGTCCAGGTGTTCAGTGGTATCTATAAATTGGCAAAGTCTGAGAAGCTATGCTTTGTGCTTCCCATAAATTCAGTTAACTCAGTCATTCTGGATTTCTGATGGAGTTGAGGACCTATAGTCTCATAGCCAATCCTGGCTATTTACTTTGAGAGAAAAGGTATGAGTGGATGGTTTTCAGCTGATATTCACTCTAAAGCCAAGGAAAGATGCCAGGTTCAGAACTAAGTGCTTTAGTTAGGAGAGATGACAGAGGTTCTGGTTAGTCAACAAAATGATGGACTGGGAATTAGAACTATCTTCTACCTCACTGGTACAATTAGGAATAAGTATGCTCTAATTGCATTTGAGAGAAAAGTTTTATTTTAACAGGAAGTGTGAAGCTAGGTGATGAGAGAGAGAAAGAGAGAGAAAGAGAGTGTGGACATGGAGGCAGATGTTCACGTGTCTCCACCAGTCAGAGAGTTGATACATCTAGGTTGGGTATTGGGTTACACTTCTGATTGAGCACTAAGAAACTTTTAAAGCCTTTGATTAACATTTTAAAAGTGTATAAAAACAAAAAGAAAAGGGGGCATGGGATAGAAGTTTTCTAGGGAGGGGAAATAACAAAGGGGATGACATCTGAAATATAAATAAAACATAAAAATAAATAAATAAAAAGAAAAAAACTGCAATTGTGATAACATAGATTTTCTCTTCCCACTGTGATTTTGCTGTATTTCTAAGTAGACAATGTAGGTCATTATTGTTAATAGATGAGAAAATCAGTTTCCATATTTTGTCACATATGAAGTGAGACAAAGTATTCATCTCTGCTCTCTCTTATCACAAAGAGTAGGAAACATCATTATTGCCAGGAATATAAGAACTTGAGCTTTGTTTAATAAATAAAAGACCCTTTCCTGTATTTCTCTCAGTGAGTTGTTTACATCCTTCTTAAAGGCCTCTAACATCTTCAAGAAATGATATTGTAGATCAGAATCTTGCTTTTCAGGTGTATTAGGGTCTCCAAGGCTTGCTGTGTTGGGAGATCTGGGTTCTGATAATATCAAGTTACATTGGCTTCTGTTGCTTGTGTTCTTGTGCTTCCCTCTCACCATCTGTTTATCTCTGGTGTCAATGTGCATGGGTGTCTCTGACTGGAGTCTGACACTCTTGGTATCCAGGTAGAGCTCTGTGACATGGGTTGGAGCAGGCCTCTTATGAGGCAGAGAGTGCTGTCTTTGGTGGGGAGGATTCCTTTGTCCCTGGTTACAGCAGAGCTCCTGAAAGGTGGTCAGGCTGTGGCATAAGTGAGAGGCTACCATCACTTCAGAGGGGAGTTGAAGGCTGGTTAGAAAGTTAAATCAAGAGCAGATAAGCCATGTAAACAGTCTTATAACCCCTAAAGAAATAACAGCAGTCATTAAAATTTTCCCTGCCCAAAATGCCCAGGACCAGATGCTTTTAGTTTAAAATTCTATCAGACCTTAAAGGAAGACCTAATACAAATTCTCTTCAAAGTATTCCACAAAATAGAAACAAAAAGAACATTATTCAATTAGATCTATGTTGCCACAATCACGCCCATACCTAACCACACAAAGACACAACAAAGGAAGAGAACTTCAGACCAATCTTTCTTAAGAATATCTATGTAAACATACTCAATAAAATTCTCACAGACCGTACCCAAGAGCACATCAAAACCATCATCCATCAGGATCAAGTAGGCTTTATCCCAGGAATGTAGGGGTAGCTCAATATTTGGAAAGCCATCTATGTAATCCACTATATAAACAAACTCAGAGGAAAAACAAGAACCATGTGGTCATTTCAGTACATGTTGAGAAAGAATTTTACATAATTCAACACCCCTTCATGGTAAAAGTCCTGCAAAAAATGAGGAACACATCATAAAATCATATAAAAATAACCTCAAACCCACTTGAGAGTAAATCTGTTAATTCCCTATTTCTAAATCTGTGTTACTTCACCTAACATAACAATCACTCCTTCCATCCAATTGTCTCCAAATGCCATGATTTCAGCTACCTTTTCAGTTGACTAAAATACCATTACATATGTATATATGTATGTTTATGTTTGTGTATGTATATATGTATGTATATATATATATATATATATATGAATTACATTTTTTCTAATAAGCTCATAATGGAAAGAAATGGTTCAATTGTTTGGTAGTGTGAATACTGAAGCAATAAACATGCATTGCATGTATGTCAGTAGTAGGTCTTAGGGTCTTTAGGTATTTGTCCAGGAGTGTGACAGCTAGGCCATATAATAAGTCTATGTTTGAAAACCTATGTAGTGATTTACACAGTGCTAAACTAGTTTACATACGCCCAGGGATACAAATAAGAGAGGAAGAAGTCAAATGATCCCTATTCACAGAAAATGTGATCGTGTGCTTACAATCCTTCAGCAGAAAACTCACATATGTACATTTTCAGCAAAGTGGAATGATCCAAAATCAACATTTAAAATTCAACAGCTTTTATGTTTGCCACCAACAAACTTCAGAAAGAAAATAAAGGATATAAATGTCATTTTTTAATAATATTTTTCAAAAAATAATAGAGCTGGTTAGTTAGTTGAGTGGATTAAGCACTTGCCACACAAATGTGAGGACAAAAGTTTAGATCTCCAGTACTCACTGTTGAGTGAGTGTGGCTGCTCTCCTATACTCTGGACAGTTGAAGACTGGGAATCCCAGGGACAAGCTGGCTAGCGGTTTGTGGATGACTCATCAAAGACACCCAACATTAACATTAACATGTGATCTCTACAGGCACATGCACACATATGCATACATACCCATACATATGTGCACCTACATACATGAAAACACACTACACATACAAGCCATTAATATCCACTTCCACTCAATCTCACCTAGCCAGTAATATGTGCACACACACACACACAAACATAGAGAGAGCCAGAGAGAGAGAAAGAGAGAGAGAGAGAGAGAGAGAGAGAGAGAGAGAGAGAGAGAATTGAGAGAGAGAAACATATATTAGGAGGAGTTACAAGACGACAAGCATTAAGGAAAAACTAAGGCAGGCTCACTGATATGATGTGTTTTTGTTCTCAGAAGCGTCTGCCAAGAAAAATAGCAGGAAAACACCTAGGGATTATTTAGACAGGTCAAATACTGGAAAGGAAGGGACACCAGGGGCCTATTAAATATTCAAACCATCATTTGTTCAACTGACTTCCAGTCTCAAGCTTCTCCCATTCTGAATATATAAAGTTACTAATTTGGACTTCTACAAGACTTAGTCTTCTGTCTTTCCAATGCATCCAGTTGCTTGTTCATGGAAATGAATAAACTTGGTAATTATCTAGACAACAATGGACAATTCCATTACACATGTGCAATAAAATCAATAAAAGCTTATGTATATAAATATGTATATGAATAAAAGCATATGCACAAAAGTGCTGTAATGAAACATTTCTTTGTATTCTGACAAAGAAAATGAATAACTTTTAAAACTTTGAGAAAAGAATATTAATTACTGAGTTATCAATGCTATAAAATATACTATTCAGTTATCTTCATTTTTAAATTTACTGTGCAAATGTGATTTTATTGGAAGAACTTTATAATGTTATTATTAATAATGATATGATTTAGGAAACATTCACAAGTATGTAAAATAATTCACAGAAATCTTAGACAATCATAAATCAAGTAATCATCTTGAGACATTTAATTTCAAAATGAAAATTGAAATTTCTTTTAACTATTGCCATGTTTAAAGCAGTCATGATATAAAACTCATGATGTCATGCCCTTAAAGTCACACTTGCAATGTCACATTTGTGATTTCACACTCGTGATGTCACACTTGTGATTTCACCCTCATGATATAACACCTATGATTTCATACCCGTGAGGTCATACCCATGTAATACACTTGATGACACATGCATGATGTCACACTGTGACACTCATGATGTCATATACACGATATCATACCCATAATGTAACACCCATGATGTCGTGCCCATGATGTCACACAGATGATGTCATACTCATGATGTCATACCTCAGTGACTAACAAAACATTACCATGATCAAGAAAAATCATCATTCCAGTCAAAAAAAAGAATAAAAATAAATAATAGTAGTAATAATAATGAATAAGGTCAACCACAACCTATAGATAAAGAGTATTGATCACGGATATTGAACATTGATGCCGAAGGCTGAATCAATATTAAGAGTTATTCATTTATACATTTATTAATTTATCATTTCTTATGGTGTTGAGCACAGCTTGGTCTGGGAAGGTTAGGTTCAATGTAATAAAAAATCTTAAGGTGGTATGTGTGACCACGCCATAGCATAGGATGGCACAAGGTGTAGAAATACTTATTGTGGACAACAGGGAAATTGTTCCTGATGGTACCTCTCTGTCTTGGTAAAAGGATGAGACAATTGTTTAGCAATAAATAATATAGAGGGTGACAGGATTCTTCCTTGTTTGGGGTGGTGGGCCTTACAACTCTGAGAACTCAGAGAAGGCCTGCCTGGATAGAAAGAGCTGTCTTGCTTGTATCAGAGCAGATGCCTCCAGGAAGCTTGGGAGGGAGGCAGAAGTGGAAATCAATGCCAGTCTTCTCTCCTGGTGGTTGTTAGATGGGTCTACTTACACCAGCTGTGACTTAAGCTCTTAAGAGTGCAGGAGAGGACCTCTGGAGACTCTCACTGCTCAGGAAAGGAAGGCTTCCTGGTGGATAGTGAAAATCATTTCAGAATTGACCACAGAATTCATTATCTGGTAAACAAAGAGGTGGTTCTGCCCTAGAAAATGTACCTGGATGTGTATGTATTCACAAGGCAAAAAGAGATAGAAGGAGGTAGGTAGGTAGTTAGGTAGATAGAAAAAGATAGATAGATAGATAGATAGATAGATAGATAGATAGATAGATAGATAGATAGGAAAAAAGATTGGAGGTATGTAAGAAAGTTGGAAGGTTGGTAGGTAGGTAGATATGTATACAGGTTGGTAGGTAGAAAAAGATAAATGATAGATAGATTGCCAGATAGATAGATAGATAGATAGATAGATAGATAGATAGATAGATAGATAGATAGATAGATTAGATAGATAGGTGGATAGCTAACCAGTTGCTATAAAGCTGTGGTATTGAACACTTGGAGAGAAAGTTTTAAGACACCTTGAGTATTTCCAATGTGCACCCTCTGAAGACCTTGGTGTGAATATGTCTAGGAGGAGTTGGTGAGGAATTGTGCTACAGGGATCCTGGTGAGACAAGTGAGACATGCTCATTGTGCTTTGTCCCTAGTTGCCTGTCATCTTGAGTCCACTTGAATCTATTCAGAAAGCTCTGAGTTGCATGTGTGCCTGGTCCCTGCACAGGTAGGTATGTGGTTGTGTGGTAGGATATAGAAAGAAGGATCCATGGTGAGAGTGACTTGAGGACTTTAGAGGCAGGAAGATGATCAAAGTGTCCACAGTGTTCCATGGCAGTTGGTGAATGGTGTGATGGAGGTGGGGTGGAGGTTTTCAGAGAGGAGAGAGATTCTGAGGGAGCTTGAATTAGCTCATAATGGTTGCCAGGTATCCTGGTCAGTTGCCTGGAGATGCTTATTTTGTAGTTGCTTAGAATTGGGGGCCTGAGTCCAGAGCAGAGTTTTCAAATGGGAATGTCGAGATGAAATATTCCCTCCTTGTTTAGATATGTCCTTGTTCTCAGCTCATCATGCTAGCTGGAATGCAGGTGAGATTTTGGAAGTGGGCAGCAAGACTATCTGGGCCTTTGTGGACAACATATAATTGGATGACTTTGTGAGGCAGCATCTACCAGAATTCATTGATAGATACCTGAGATACCAACCTGTGTGACTGGGTAAGTAGACCAAGGTTTTTGTGGGGGCACTTCTTTTCATCACCCACCACTATTGGATAAATCAAGAGAAACTGAAGGCATCATGGATGCACAGAGCAGCTCACAGAGTGCCATGTGTCCAGTGCTGTGCCTGCTGCTGCTATGTGGGAAGCCAGTGTTGATACTAATGCAAATGGAGAACGTTGGTTCCCCAAGTCCCCCTGTGGCCTCTGTTCAACTTCCCTTGTCTCTTGAGCTCTCTGATTCCATCACTCCTGTTCTTTTTTATCTAAGTTGGTACTATCCAAAATGGCTACCTATTTACAAGGTCTATGACAACTTTCTACGACAACAGGTCTATGGTAACTTTCCACCAAAGTTGCTTGTTTACAATAGCTAATAACCATCTGTTTCTCTGCTTTTCCACAGAGACCCAAGACCATGTATGTCAAGCCTATTGCTGATTTTAGTCCTATGATTGATTTTAGGTTTACAGTGAATATGCATGGCTGCCCCTGACATTTCCTTCCTTCTTTAAGTATAGAAGGGCATTGGCAATTCTAATATTGTGAAGGCTTTAAAGAAAATTTTGTTAATAGATTTGTTTGTGAGACATGGGCAGAAGAGATCATTTTTTGGATCTTCATTTGCTAGTTGACCTGAAGTCTTCTAGTGTAGAAGATGGAGGTTTAAAACACCCCTTTGACACAGTGCTAGTTTTGAGAGCCTTTTCAATAGACTTTGATTCCCAAGTTCTCCTTTTGCAGAAATTGAAGGTCTAAAATCCATTATGTTGGTGGAGGTAGACAATAGAACCACAATACTATTGGTTAGACAAGGAATGTTAGATGCTCTTTTATGTTGAATGAGTGGTATAAGGCTCCCTTGATCTGACAGCCCTTTAAGGAAAAAAGACTGAAAGCAACTTGGAAGGACTAGGAATATATAAAGACCACATAAGGTGTAATAAGTGCTCAAGGCCTCACTTGGCAAATGAGGTCTAGGGAAACGCTAGTCCTAGGAGATTTCTGCAATTCTGTTCAATGTAGTGAGAAGTAGTAAGTTAACACTCAGAAAAGTGAACCCCATGTAAGAAAGGAAAACTCTGATGCCCTATTGACAGAATTTCCTTCAGGCAGTGTGAAGGTGCCATATAAAATTCTGTCAAAGGTAAAGGTCCTGGGTATTTTATACAGTGGAGACACTTTCTAGCAGTGATCCTAAGTTTCCAGTTATTATTCAGAGTTTTGTATCTTTTTAGTTTGTGTTCATTGTGAGAGAAAGCAGGCACCAAGTTATTTCTCTTCTTCAATGTTTTGGATGACTGTTGCTGACTAGGTAATTTCTAGTTTTTCAGCTACCTAGAATGAGACAGAAATGTTGACATTATTCCCATTTCTATAAACTTGTCTGGCATCAGATGGCACAGGTTCTATGCTTTTATTCTAAACTTTGACTATTGGCCCCAATCCAGTGTGGATTAGGGTCACTTGTTTAAAAAAAAAAATGAGTCACTTTTAGATCTGTGCCTGATCATTTAGGTAGAGAAACTACTTTGACTATATGTGGGAAGGTCATTGGTCCCATTTTTGAGAGAGATAATATGTTGGGAGGATAAGGAAGAGAAAAAAGGTCACATAATTGCTCAGGCAAAAGATTACATTGAGAATTGAAAATATGTACTGAAAATACCATATCAAGTGCAAATGTCCTCACTGCCCAGAATACCCATGTGTTCTGAGACTCAGCGATGTGCTTCACAGCTATCAGAAAAATTTTTTTTCTTACAAATTAGTTTGTAATCTTTCGCTCTATGTTCTCCACAATCTGTTTATCAGCAGCACAAGCATGGGCAACAAAGATGGACCTGCTCCATTTCATGTGTCAATCTGAAAAATAAAAGTTAGATCAGGGCTAAGATTGTTACTGTCAGGTCTAAAAACATCATTTTATGTCCCAGGATATCCATTCAGAGTGGTATTCCCTCCCTTCAGTAACTTGGGAATGACTTGTCACTAACATCAGAAGGGAAACATTAAGACCTGCTAGAGAAACAGAACTGAGGATTATATGATTGGAAGCGTATTCTCTAAAGAAACCATTGTCAGGGGATGTTTGCTCAAAACATTATGAAAATTTTTATACTCTGATCATCTCTCCTGTCACAAGGAAATCAGGACCTCCCTTCTTGTCTGGGGTATTCACTCCTTCTACCTTTGATTAAGGAGACATCATATTTTATTTTCTCACTGAAGCAAAGGGCGGCTGAGATTATTCCATTATGTCCAAATGAGGCTTAAGCATTCATTTAGGTTGAGAAATCCCATACACTTTCATGAACATCTCTGTGAGTTTTTATGTCAGTGGCTTCTTTGTCAGCCATGTAATCAGAATAATTGGTATTATGTCACTTTCAAATTTAAGGGTGTCAAGATTTCCCTTATTCTAAGACGTTAGCACATGTGCTTCTTCATTGACAGAGTATGCATGTCAAAGATTCTTTACATCATCATTACTGAATCTGCAGTTTTCCTTGAGCCGAGGGAGAAATTTGAGAAACAATAGTCCACAAATTTCTGATATTATGGACTGAACCTCAGATATTTTGCCTATTGTTTCACAGATTTCTCCTTCAGTTCAAGGACAACTGTAGGTTCAATAATGATGCAATGAAGAATCTTTGACATACACACTCTATCAAGTAAGAAACATACATTATTTCTCCTTTGAATAAGGGAAATCTAGAGACCCTTAAATTTGAAAGAGACTTAACACATTTTTTTCTGATTATAGAGCCTACAGAGAAGTCACTGACATGAAAACTAACCGAGATGTTCAGCATGTAAATTGTATATGATTCCTCAAAGTAAATAAATGTTTAAGCCTTCGGACACACTGTAATGATCTGAGGCTTCCTTTGCTTCAGTGAGAAAATATGAGGTCTCCTTAATCAAAGGTAGAAGGAGTGAGTACCCTAGGAAAGAAAGGAGATGCTGATATCTTTTTGACATGAGAGATGATCACAGAATTAAAATTCCCATAATATTTTAAGCAAAAATAAATTTGCTTACCTTAGCTCATGAGATCTTAGCATTTCCTGAACTTCAAACTGTTTTTCACAGTCTACAGTATTCATATTTTAGCTGAAGCAGCAGGAGACCAAATAGAGTTACCATGATTTATGATCTTCATGGGTATGTGCCCTTAGCATGATTATCTCCTGAGACTTAAGTTTAACCAACCAGAATTATGATAAACTGATGATTTCACAATGTGTCATGTGACTTTACTCAAGGAAGTGGTATAAGGATCCATGATTTTCTTCCTCCCCTTGATTTCTGTAAACATTGATTAAAAACAAAAATGCTCCTAGGTCAGAGGTAAAATATCTCAAAGGCCACTGAGAAATAAGAATTGTTATGAGAGCCTACTGAGTCAAAGGTGTAACTTTTAAGGCCTCAATCATCAGAGGAAAAAATACAAAAATTTTGGAAAAGAAAAAGCCCCTCAATCATTTTGGAGAGTAGGGAAGAATCCCTGTTTACCTTCTGTAGAGTATGTTGGTCCAGGCACTCTAGGCTCCACATCTTCAGAGAACTCTAGAAATGTTTTATCTTTGAGGACTCCACTCCAGACTTGACAGTGTTCTGAGGTTTCTTCTGAATTGTTGGGTCAAAGTCCATGGATCTGTTCCCTATTTAAACTTAAAATAACCTGCACAGGTGTGGGTGTGGAGGATTGTTACCTTTCTGGTGATCAGAATAAAGATAGATGGTCTTGGATCTAGTTTGAGTTGAACATTCAGTGGCTATTGGACTTGAAACCAGAGTTCTCTGATTTTTTTTTGGGTGGTCAAAGGTGTATTTCCTGACCACCTAAGTCTGAGGGAGAATCTCTGGTTTCTCTTAGTTGAATGGTAGACCTGAGTCTGCCATGAACAAAGAGAGAAGGTTCTGTGCATTCTTGGTGAAAAGGATTCAGTCTGTAGCACATTACAGGCAAGCCTAAATGTTTGAGACACACTCTTCATTCACAAAGACAGTTCTATAGCTTTCTTCATCAGAGTGGAATTTCTCAGACCTCTCCAGAGCAGACAGGGGAAGAATAAAATGTTTTTTATTCTCCAGGTCAGCTGACCTCTTTGGCATAACCTTAATGTCAAGTGCGGATGTAATTAGAGATAGTAAAACTAAAGTCTTCTTCAGAAGATATTTTAAAGTGTCATCAGTCCCCTTAATGTCATGGGTTAGTTTACATCTTAGGTTGCATGACTTGATGAAGTTATTAGCTGGAGGCATAAATTGTCCTTATAGAAGGGTCCATCTTGGGCCCCATTGTGACTTCATCAATTCTATTGCAGGCTGATAGTAGGATTATATCTGTAGCCTTCTTAAGAAGTTTTAAAGGACTTAAATCCTCTGCTTACTATGTCATAGGTCTCAGGACATTTTTTGTCATTGAAAACCTATGTGACACCTTATTTCTTAGGTGGTAACTCTGAGATCAATAGGAGCAATTAATGAATGTCTGATGTTTCAGGGTCTCAAATGTATTGTATGTTAATGCTCCCCTGAACATTGGAAAGTCACTCACAAATTTGATGTTGAGGAAGTACATCTGTAACCACCTCGTGTTATTGGTGAAAATTGTGAAGCACACTGGTTCTAGATAATTTAGATTAAGATCAGTTAGGCTATAGGGAAAGATCTGAGGATCCCTGGTTCAAAGCGCATAGATCAGAAGTTCTCTTTATTCATACAGAAATTTGGAAGATCAGTAGTTCTTATGCTGTAGGTCTGAAGTCTACATGAGAAAGACTAGAGTGCATTTGCCTATCTGGTAAAGACAGAATATGCCCAAGGACCCCGTGAGCCCTTGACAATGATTTGAGTCCCACTACAGTGACTGGGGAAAGTGTGAGTCTTTCTGGTTCTGTATCAGAAACACAATTTCTATTACCAATGAACAGAATGAGAATGTTGACATATCCCGAAACTATTAAGAATACCAAACTTTAGAGGCAAATATCAGGGAAAGCAAAAATTTCAATGACTCTTGTATCAGGGGAAGATCAAGAATCAAGTTGGAGAGTAGAGAAGGCTGAAACATTTTCTTATGAAATCTTCATGGGAACCTAGATCATCCATGTCATGCAGGCCAGGCAGCAGTGAAATCAATCTACATCACACTAAGGGGCAGTTTCCAGCTAAGTCTCCTGGTAAATCAGTGCCTAGTTTTGAATATGGCATATATTTCTTGTTTTTGCTGACCAACTTTAAAATATATATCCTGGGTTTATAACTTTGTAAACTACTCTTAGACATTAGATCTTCAGGAACCAGAGTCCTACTCTTTGAATAGAGGTCATGAGTTCAGAGGATCAGAGTAAGATGCACTCAGTTAAACTAAGATAGTGATAGTTGATTTTTCAGCAATTAGGTCAGATCAAATAGGCTTAGATCCACATTAGTCAGAAGAAGCACATGCTATTCTCCATGAGGAGCACATTGTATAGCATTCTGTTTTGACTACAGATTGTGAGGTATTCTTAATCAGAAAAGGAATTCTTACCATGCATTAGTCATAGGAATGCTTTACTGTGTATGTGAGGCAGCTAAGATTGGTAGTTGCAAGTTTGACAAATGATTGACTAGAAGAAAAAAATTAAAACTCCTGTTGTTTTTATGGGGCACAGGGGGCAAAAACATCAGGGTGGCTTTTAAATTTAAAAAAAAGAATTGAAGATGCCATGGTAAAGAAAGGTAGGGACCAGGTAATCCTGTTGAGATGGGCTTTCTTAAAGCTTCCATTTGGCAGGCTGGGATGCTCTGATGCCCTGTTGGGAAGAAAAGGTATGTAGGAAGTTTAATAAGGCAGAACCAGAATGCTTCATCCATTGTTGATATAGAAGACACATTTCTGACTTTTTTGTAATAAAAAGCAACCCTGAGGCACTATGTCTTAGATGGGGCCAATGAGTGTCCATCTCTTTCACCCTGAAACATTCTGAGGCCGCCTGAAATGGGGAGGGTAAACATATCCAATATCCCTTTGGTGAGAACTGGAAAGACTGAATCGACATTGGTCAGACTGATTAGGACTGATAGTTCTTTTGGGGGAGAGGATATTACTGCATCTCCCCGTTTGCAGAAGAGTCCCTTTGAGATTGCTTCAAACAAAATGTGTATATCTTTGGTCACCTAGGGCAAGAGTTTCCCAATATGTGTACCCAGGTGCATATTGGAATGCTGGGTCTCACTCTTGGTAACTATGATAAGGTACCAGGTTCTCTAGTTGACATATGTCATGTTGGAAATTTCCTTGACTAACAGGAATATAGTTGCAATCCCTTTTGGAACTGATGCAGGTATGAATCACCATACGATATGAACCAAAGCTGTGGGCTCCTGTCTGGAACTAATGGAATGTTTTCCTTCTTCTTGGACAATAGGAACATGTTATGAGCTCTCCTTAGTACAAACAAGGTGACTGATATCCTCTTGGGGTGATGATGAAAGGTTGGCACCCCCTTGGGGACTGTCTCTGTCTAGAGATGACTCAGTGTCTTTTTGGTCTTCAAGAGAACTTTTCAGGTCTCCCTGCATGTCAGAGGCATAACTCTTTCTTCTCCTGGTAAAAGTAGTGTGTCTGGGAATCTCACAAGGAGAGGTGGAATGCCCGAAACTCTCTTTATGAGATGGAGTGGTTTGTGTGCTCTCTTCTTTAGAGATGGAGGATGCTATGCCCTCTTGGTGAGTATTTTTCACTTTTCTATCTTTTTGGAAGAGGAACAATGTCTGAGCTCTTTTTGTGACAAAGAGTATGGTTTGCAGGTCTTATGGTCAGAATTGAAATCTTGAGTGTTTCTATGGCAAAAAGAGGACTCTTTTGATGTGCTTTTTGTATACTTGGACTGTCTTTGAATGCCTTGGGAGATGTGGTACTTCTGAGACCCTGCTCAGTAGATGGCAAAAATTCTATAGAACCTATAACAAAATCTGAAGTCATAAAAGTGGATTGGGTAGATGGCAGAGGTCCTTCTGACTCTGGACTAAGTGATGAAGAAGGTGAAAATCTGAAGGTATCTTGTTCAAGTGACAAAGGTTATATAATCTTTCAGGTGATAAGTAGTATTTCTGCAGTGTTATCCATACATGTCAATGTTTCTAGTGTACCCAAGCAGATTCAGAATCTCTAATATTTTCTGGATCAGATGTTGACTTTCTTAAAGCCTCTTTTTCCACTCAGGGCCCTGGTTGCTCTTGAGATTACAGGAAAGTTTCTGGAGGCCCTTGGTCAGATGTCAATGTCCCTAGAACACAATGGGCATACAGAAAAGGTATCAATGTCAGTAAGTTCGGTTGTGACACTCTCAAATTGAATTGGACAGATGGAGAAGATCCTAGACTCACTACGGAAGTTGGTGATAATTTTTAATATCCTGGTGAAGCTTTGGTTATTCCTCATTTCCATGTGTACAGCTATAACATTCCAGATTCTCCTGTAAAGTCAGGCAAGGGCCTCCAGGTTCTTCAACAGATATCATAGGTCCAGCATTCACTTGAACACATAGAGACATTGTTAAAAGCTCTAGGGAAGATGATACAGATCCTAGTGTTCCTTGTCCAGATAAAGAAATTATCATAGGACATTTGGAAGAATGCATAGATCCTGAAGATTCTGAAGCATTTTGTTGTATTTGTTGGAATCACTGAGTGAAATTCAAAGACTCATTTGGTCTCCAGCATGAAGTTTAAGGTCTTAGAGTACTCTCTATCAATTTAGAGAGAACAAAAGTCCCTTCTACAGAAAGGGAAGAATCTGAAAGCCTTAGGGAATTAAGTAAGGGAATAAGCTGGGCAGATATTGAAAGTCCTAGAGGTAAGCCACCAGATACCACATGTCCTGGGGTAGCTGTTGAAGGTTTTGCACACCTAGTGGAGATGGTGAATATAGAGGCCCCTGGGGAGATGGCAAAGGCTGTATAAAGCCTTGTGCAGTTGCAGAAATTGTCAGAGATCCTTGATCAGATTTCAATGTTCCCGCCATCTTTTTATGAGGGTCAGTATATCCCTGACACACTTGAGTAGATGGTGAGTCTGCGTCAGTGCACTGTGTAGAAGTCGACTGTGTTCCTATATCTATATCCTAAGGCATTTTGCTGAGATGAAGACATTCTTAAGGTGCCTTGTGTACCTGTGCCAGTCTTGACTGTGACTTCAGACTGAGGGGAAAATACTAGAGCTACCTGTGTAGATTTGGTCTCTCTTAGAGCATCATGGACACATGAGAGATATCTAAGAGCCTCATGGGCAGACATGGAAGTTTCTAGACCTCCTTCTTGTGTATTGTGGAAGTTGGAAGGGAACTTTTGTTAGCTGGAAAAGGGAATAACTCATTTTGTGTAGAATGTCAGGTTTCATATCCAACTTGATGGGCAAAACTGATTCCAAGGATCCTTTGGAAGATAAGGCAAAATCCATAGCCTTGCGAGTATTAGGAATATGTTCTGGAGACACTTGTGTGCATGAAGAAGAAGCAACTGTCCTCTGTGCAGATTGGAAAGTGTCTATACCATCTTGTGTAGATGGAGATGATGGCTGATCCTCTTGAGGAAATAGGGAATTTCCCAGCACCTTCTCCGAAGTTTGGAGAGATCCCATGGATTCTTGTGCACAAGCATTATTTAATAAATCTCCTTCTTTAGATGTACAGGATGCTTCAGACCCTTGTGTATAAATATCATGTCCCATAGACATTTGTTCACATGGGAATGGATTTATAGCTTTCTCTTTGGATGATATATATCTTAGAACATCTTTTGTAGATGTTCCACATCCAAGAGCCATTTCAAAAGATGGGATTGTGTCTAGAACTTTTTTTGTATATGTATTCTGTCCAACAGACCCTTTCTGAGTTAGGGTAGTACTTGGAGAACTTGGTACAGGTTTGAGAAATCGTAGCAACTGTGATGTATTTGTAGAAAATTTAGGAGCCTCTTCTATCAAAGCTGAATGATTTAGAGTCTCCAGGGTAGGCAGGGAATGTTGTATCATCTGAGCACACTGTACAAGTATGGAGCTTGCATGGCTCACTGGCATGGTTTTGGCACAACCTTGGCTCTTTGGGACCTGATGACATTCAGGAGGGCCCTTTTGGATGGTAGGGGACATCTGAATAATTCTCTGTTAGATATGGATATTTTGAAAACTGGTTGTTTAGAAGGAGGATCTTTCAGTGTTGTTTTGATAGGGTCCTTTTTATAGAAGGAGAATAATTTATTCTTTTTTTTTCTGTGGGAGAGCAGATTTGAGAACATGTCTTTGACCATCTTCTGTAGGGTGGGACAATCCTATTGCCCCCTGACATATTGGGAATGCCCCAGAACCCCTGGTGAAAATGGTAAATGTACTAGATTAGTTTGTGTGTGTGCAGAAGGCACAATAATAATTTGGATGGATTCAGGGTTTTCTCCCATATCTTGTGTATGTGCTGAACACTCAAGAACCTCATCTGGAAATGGAAATAGTCCTTGAGCTCCTGATGTACTTGTAGAAAATTTTGCCCTTGCTTGGGGAGGTGTGAGCATTGTGATGCTCCCTTCTGGAACTGCAATTGCATTTAATCCTCTTTGGACTGTAAGAGATGATCTAAGCCCATTTTTTTAATGGTGAAGAACTTTGATATTCTTCCTGATCTAATGGGCAAGGTCTGAAATCACCTTGGTCAGCAAGCTCAGGTCTCAAGCTCACTGTACTGAAATCAGATTGCATAGGGAACTTTGTGGGAGATGGAAATACATTTGGATGTCTTTGTGAGAAGACTTATCTATCTGCCCTGGTTTGGCAGCTGTCAAATGTATTAAACTCTCTTGGGACAAGTGGTCTGACTTAATCTATTTGGAATTGATAAAGGAGCATCATAATTGGAAAGTGAAAGATGTGCTGAGAAGACTGTGCTCTCCCATCCTGCTTGCACCAGGATAGCACCCTCTAATGGGAGGCCCTCTGTGTTGTAGGAATGTCTGTTGGAGCCTTGTTAACTGAATGAGAAAGGCTGATTTAGAACCTTGCACCTCAGAAAATTTGGGGGCTGAACAATCACTTGGGCATTGTGCTATCGAAGAACAAGTGATAAAATTTGAATACAGTGTATGGAGTACATGGAATGATATTACAGATATTATTCTGTATTTTAAACATGACTTATGCTAGATAAATTTATGACAACTCTGAGTCGTCCTGGATGCTGAAAGGCATCTTTAAATGACTAAAAATACCCACTACAATATAATTATTGTACAATAAATATTTTAAGTATTGTTTGGAGAATAAGGACAAAACAATAGTCTCCATATGGTACAGTTGCCAGTTGCATTTCAAATACTTTGATCTGTGTGTGACTAAGTGCATAGATTGAGAACACAAATGCAGTTGGACTTGGGAATATAGCACATATGGGCTTAAACAATTTTTTTTTTTTTGGCACAGCTGGAACATAGTTGCACAGAGTGATTTTTGAAACCCTTAGTCAAGTTGATTCTTTCAAAGGTCATGCTGTATAGCTGTTGATACACTGAGAAAGTGTAAAATTGAGGATATATATGAAGATACAATTTTACTAACAGAAACTTGATTTTGTTTTTACACATCTTGCCAGTGTTTTGTGCAGTTTTTTGATCTTGCTGGGTGAAAGGCATTGGTTTGTTTGTTTGTTTGTTTGTTTGTGTACTTATTTTTATTTTGGGAATGATTTCTGTTTCCTTTTGGCTACACAGCCAATAAGCCTGGCATCATTCAGAAGTACAGGGGCACTTTACTATCATCTAATTATTTTTCTGTGCCATTACCTTAGTGCTTTGCTGCATTCTTTCTTTTTGGAATTTCCAAATACTACATTACCCACTTTCTTTTTTGACCCAACTATATCCCAATAATTCTAATTTTAAAGGCATATGCTCCCAGGAAATCCTTTCTTTTCCTACAATGTGGGGTATATTCTGTTCTTGACTAATTCTGTATTCACAGTGGTTATCCTCATACTAGTACAAGTCATAACTTCGATCTCACTTAATTAAATTTCCTGTTGGTCTTTTACAGTCTTTAAAGAGACTGATTTTATGTACAAAAATAATCCTGCTAAGTGTGAATAATAGCAGGGTAAAATACACAGGTGATTATAGGCATCAATTCAGATATTATACACTTTGGAGAATTAATTTGGCAATTTTGATATCAGAACAAAGTCAGTTTCTAAATTTAAGTTAAAGTAAATGTGTTGTTTTTCACATATGTTATCAAGGTAAAGTGAGTAATGTCTTATATGTATGTGAACGACTGCTTTAAACATGGTAACATTTAAAAGTAATTTCAATTTTTCTCTTTGAAATTAAATATCTGAAAATTTTTATTTATGATTGGCTAAAGTTTCTGTGATTTATTTTACATACTTGTGCATGTTTCTTAAATAATAATATTATTAATAATAACATTATTAATTTGTTCAAATAAAATAAGTTTTTGCATACTAAAGTTATAAATGAAAATGACGGACTAATATATTTTGTAATATTTAACTCAGTAATTAATATTCCTTTCTCATGCTTTTAAATGTTATTCATTTTTTCAGCAGAATACAAAGAAATATATTACATTACTGCATTTTCATTATTATTCTTTTATTCATACACATACACACACAAATATATATATATATATATATATATATATATATATATATATATATATATATATATGCTTTTATTTCATGTGTGTGATGGAATTATCCTTTGTTGTCTAGATGATTACCAGGTTTATTACCTTGCATGAACAAACAACTTGATGCACTGGAAAGCTCAAAGGCCATCCTTGTCAAAAAACATATTAGTCACTTTATATATTCGGGATGGGTGAAGCTTGAGACTGGAAGTCAGTTAAGCAAATGCTGGTTTGAATATTTAATAGGTCCCTGGTGTTTTTTCCTTTCTATTACTGGATCTCTCTAGATGATCACCCAGGTGCTTTCCTGCTATTTTTTCCAGGCACAGCCTTCTGGGAGCATGAAGACACCATCTCAGGGAGCATGTCTTAGTTTTTTCTTTCTGCTTATCGTCTTGTAACTCCTCCTGATGAGGATTCTCTCTCTCTCTCTCTCTCTCTCTCTCTCTCTCTCTCTCTCTCTCTCTCTTTGTGTGTATGTCTGTGTGTGTGCATGTATGGCTGGCTAGGTGAGTGTGAGTGAAGGTGGATGTTAATGGCATGTATGTGTAATGTGTTTGCATTAATGTAGGTGCACATATGTGTGGTTATATGTTTATGAATGTGCCTATCAAGACCACAAGTTAATGTTGAGTGTCTTTGATGAGTCTGTACTTTATTTACTAAAACCTGGTTTGGCTTGTGTTGCTAGTCAGCTTGTCTCTGGGATTCCCAGTCTCCAACTGTCCAGAGTAGAGATGAGCAGACACACTCACTCACCACTGACTACTAAAGTTCTAAAGTTTGGTCCTCATATTTGTGTTGCAAGTGCTTTATTCACTCAACAAACTACTAGCCTCTATTATTTTTTAAAAATATATCATTAATTATTGTCTTTTATGTCTTATATTTCTTTTTTAGAAAGTTTATTGGTGGCATACAAAAAAACTTTTGACTTTTAAATGTAGATTTTGCATCATTCCACTTTGCTGAAAATGCTTATACCTCAGTTTACTGCTGAAGAATTTTAAGCATAGGATTACGTTCTGCAAATAGAGATTATTTGACTTCTTCCTAACTTGTTTGTATTTCTGGTGGCATGTACACTAGTATAGGACTGTGTAAATTACTACATAACTTTTCAAACATAGACATATTATGTGGACTAACTGTCACACTAATAGACAAATACTTAAAAAACACAAAGTCCTAAAAGTCACATATATGAAATCTATGTTTATTTCTATGAAATTCACATTAGCTAAGAAATGCAATGGTTTTTTCCCTTATGAGATTAACAGAAAAAAAAATATATATACATATACATATACATACACATACACATACACACACACATATATATATATATATATATATATATATATATATATATATGCATATATACATATATATGATGGTATTTTAGTCAAACAAGGTAGCTGAAATCATGGCATTTGGAGACAAATGGAAGGAAGGAGAGATCGTTATGTTAGGTGAAGTAACACAGATTTAGAAATAGGGAATTAACATTGGTTTTCTTTCATGTGGCTTTGCAATAATTTTTATACATTTTTATACATGTGTGTGGTTGAGTGGGGGTAGTTCATTAAACTACAAAATTAAGCATAAGAAAAGAAATATTGAGCAGAAAATAGAAAAGCAAAATAAAATAAATATCACATAAAACCATAAATGATTGTTTAGTAACTACTGTATTATTACTGTGATAAACCAAAATTAAAAAGGCAACTGTTAGAAGGACAGATTTTTGGCCTATAATTTCAGAAGGATAGGATTTCATCATGATGTCACAACTCAGACAAGGTACAGAGCTAGTGTCCCAGAACTCCTCCCACATCCAGAGACACTGTGACTCCCAGGAGGATGTCATAACTAGGCTCACAGATGAGACAACCCCTGCCACAATACATGGCCTTAGAGGGATCTCCAGGGACCCAGTGGATGCAGACCCTATCTGTCTTGCCCTGCCAAAGACACATCTTCCTACTGGCCCATAACTCTACCTGGGGCAGAACCAATTCTCCAGACCACCTCCCACACCCAGAGACAGCTTGATTCCCAGAAGGTCCATTAAAACATGGAACACAGGCTCACAGAAAAGTCAGTATCCAGTTACAAACAGTAAGGCCAGTTAAAACCTAAGATAACCAGATGGTGATAAGCAAGCCCAAGAAATAAGCAAGAGACAACAATGCCACTTGTGATGATTACAACCAAGTTCTCTAAGCACAGCAAACCCTGGATACTCTTAACCCTCCTAAAAATCAAGACTCCAACCTAAAATCTTATTGCATTAACCCTCCTGAAAATCAAGACTCCAACCTAAAATCTTATTGCATTAAGATGATAGAAGACCTTAAGGAAGACATAAATAACTCTCTTAAAGAAATACAAGATAACACAGGTAAACTGCTAGAAGCCATTACAGAAGACACAACCCCTAAAGAAATACAAGCACAACACAATCAAATAGGTGAAGAAATTGGAGAAAATGATCCAGGACATTAAATAGGAAATAGAAATATGAAAGAAAACAGAAAGGGAGACAACTCTGGAAATGGAAAATCGAGGAAAGAAATTATGAGTTAAAGATACAAACATCACCAATAGAATACACGAAATACAAAGAGAATCTAATATGTAGAACATATCATAGAAGATATTGATGCAACAGTCAAAGAAAACACAAAGCACCAAATATTTTTAACGCACACCATTCAGAAAATTCAGGACACAGTGAAAAGACCAAACCTAAAAATAATAGAAATAGAAGAGAGGGAAGATTCCCAATGCAAACTGTCAGAAAATATCTTCAACAAAATCAAAAAGAAAACTTTCCTAGCCTAAAAACAGAGTGGTCATAAAAGTTGTAGTAACTATTTAAAAAGGGGCTGGAGTTCAAGCCTCATGTCTAAGCTGTGGCATCTCTGACTAGATAAGATGCCATGTTCAGTGGCCAGAGGGCACTTGGTCACCACAGCTAGGAACACCCCATCAGAAAAAAATAGTCCTGCCACTCACGAGATGCCAGCATGGAAGATAGCTCTGCCAATCTTCCATGCTGTGTCTGCAAGCCTGGGCATTGCCCAGACCATCCTGACATACATGGAGGCCCAGTAGAAAAATGAGACTCCAATGCTTAAAGATTAAGCAAAGGCTTACATATTTGGTAAGGACCAAAAATAAGATGCCCTTATAAGCAGAGGTAAACCCCAATACCCAACCTAAACATACCAATTTTCTTTGAGACCCTCTTCCCCTCTATCTCTCATCTCCTCTCTCCTCTCACTCCTTCACTTCTGTCTCCTCTTTCTCCCTTACTTCTCCTCTTCCTCTCTTTACTCCTATCACCTTAGCTCCTCCTACACATAAACATACAAGAATCCTAAAGAACACTAAATAAATTGGAACAGAAAAGAAATTCTTCTCATCACATTATAATCAAAACACTAAATGCACATGCTAGAGTAAGAATATTAAAATTGGTAAGGGAAAAAGGCCAAGTAATATTATGAAGGAAGACCTATTTGAATTGTACCAAACTTCTCAACAGAAAATGTGAAGCCAGTAGATCCTGGACAGTAGACCCTAAGAGAATACAAATGCAAGCCAAGGGTACTATATGCAAGAAAATTTTAATCACCAAAATAGAGAAATAAAGATATTTTATAATAAAACAAAATTTAAAGAAGACATTTTCATTAATCTAGGCTAAAGCAAATAATAGAAGGAAAACAGCAACACAAAGACAAAAACCAAGAAATTAATCACAACTCAGAAAAACCATATATTCTGTAATTGAGCAGTCTGAGCAATGTCCTCTCAGTCTGCATTTCCTTACAGCTCTAGAACAAAAAGAAGAAATGACACCCAAAGAAGTGGCGGCAGGAAATGATAAAACTATGGGTAGAAATCAACAAATAGAAAAAGAACAATACAAAAAAATTCCATGAAAAAATGTATTGGTTCTTTTACTAGAGTGCTAAGATCAACAAACTCTTATGCAAATTACCTAAAAGGCAAAGAGAGAATATCCCAATTAGCAAAATCACAAATCAAGAGGTGGACATATGCAGAGACACCTGATAGGTGGAAAAGATTTTCAAAATGCTTCATCCTACAAGAACTCTTACTCAACCATGATAATTGCTGCTGCCTTCATAATAACCAGCAACTGGAAACAACATATATCTGCATAAGCTAAATAATTGATGAAGTATATGTGGTATATTTATACAGTGGAATATTACTCAGCTGTTATAAAAAATTAACACCATGATAAATTTTCAGGCAAATGGATGGAAATAGAAAAAAAGACATACTGAGTAAAATAACCCAGTCCCAAAAAGATAAATATGGTATTTATTGACTTATATGTTGATATTAACTGGGCTGGATGTTTTATTTTTGGTCAACTTGACACATGGTACAATGATCCTAGAGCAAAGAAGCTCAATTGAGAAAATGCTGCCTTAATATTGGGCTGTGCAGGCAAGACTGCAGGGCATTTTCTTAATTAATGATTGATTGGGAGGGATCCTGATCATTGTTGGTACTACCATCACTGGAATTGTGGCTCTGAGTTTTCTATGAGAAAGCAGACTGAGCAAATCATGTGGAACTAGCCACTATGCAGTACCCAACCTTGTTTTCTGCATCAGCTTCTGCCTCCAAATTTTTGCACCATATCTGTTTCTATTCTGTCTGCCTTCAATGATGAAGAGCAATAAAGAAGTGTAAGCCAAGTAAGTCATATTCTTCCCAACTTGCTTTTTGGTCACAGTGTTTTGTGACAAAAGAAACACTAAGACATTTGATACTATATAAGTGATGTGTAGTCTACAGTCTGTAGATTCACAGAAGTTAGGTATAGAAGAAAGGACTGGGGTGGTTACATGGATGTCCATGATATGGGGAAATAGAGTAGAATGTATTGGTAGACTGGGATGGACAAGAATGAGAAGATCAATTGGCATGGGAAAGGAGATTGCATTGAGGGAGGGAGTGCAGGGAGAGATAGTTGGAACTGAGAGGCATTTCATGCATGATATGAAAACCTAGAGCAGTGACCATATTCTAAAATATGTAAAAGTGAGCCTAAAGCCTATGTCTCTTATTAAGGAGAAAGACTGATTGCCAATTGGCCATCTCATGTTACCAAACAATGCTACCACTACAGGTACTAAGTTCCATTCCATAGAGTTGTTAACCATGGGGATACCATGCAAATCTCCAATCAACTGAGGACACTGTCAAAGACAATGAGCTGTTCTCTGCAAACTGACTCTGGGGCTCCACTGCTGAGGAAAATACCAACACAAATCAGTGATCATGAAGAAAGCAAGCTGTTGCCTACACAGGGCCATCACTCATTCATTCTAGTACCTTTGTTTCAGGAAGATACTCTGGAGTCTAACAAAAGAAAAGTTTTAACTCTAACCCAGCAACAAAACCTTTGTTATGAATCTTTTCTGCCTGCAAGACATGCTAAGTTAATGTTGTAGAGAACTTGTGGGAGTGAACAAAGAGTAACTGTTTTCACTTAAAGTGCATTCCACAAGATGAAACCCATACAAAAGACTGCTTGTTTCTGCCCAGTTTTGTCTTGCATTGACCCTGGATTCCCCAGAGATATCCTGGAGGATCCATGGATTCCATAACCCTAGGTAGGAAGACCCACACACTGCCCTAAACCCATGGCTGGGTGCTGAGTGCACTCAGATTCCAGGGGATACATAACCCCCTCCACCCCTGCAGAATAGCACTCCCCATCTACCCCTCTCCCAGATCTGAGGCCTGGACCAGACCTCTGCCCTGTCTGCTCTTGTGTGGACCCTGGATTCTTCCCAAGACATTCTGGAAGGTCCACTCAACACAGAGCCAAAGAGGAACAACTGAACTCAGGGCTTCAGACAGCATATCCTGAGATATCCTAGAGGAAACACTGCACTCAGATCAGTGGGCACCTTATCTTGAGACATCCTAAAGGAGACACTTTACCCAGAACAGCAGACATCTGTCTGGTCTGCTACCTTGAAGGCTACATATCCTGAAACATCCTAGAGGTACCACTGTACTCAGTGCAGCTGGGGAAGATCACAGAGACATCTGGACCCTGACAAGATCAGACACAAACAAGATAACTGGAAAAGCAGGCTTTAGTTAGAGACAGCAAGTACAGGCAGCACTACAGTTAACAAGATGGAGAAAGTCAAGCACAAGAACATAAGCAATAGAATCCAAAGTTACATGGCATCATCAGAACCAAGTTCCCCCATCATAGCAAGCCCTGAACACCCCATCACACCACAAAAGCAGGATTCAGAGTTAAAATCACTTCTCATGATGATAATAGAGGACTTTAAGAAAGACATAAATAACACTCTCCAAGAACTTAAGGAGAACACTGGATAGACAGAAAGAAACTTTTAAAGAGGAAGCACTAAAATCGATTAAGCAATTTCAAGAAAACACTACCATCAGGAGAAGGAATTACACAAAACAATCCAGGATCTAAAAATGGAAGTAGAAAAAATAAAGAAATCACAAAGTGTGACTACCCTGGAGATAGAAAACCTAAAATAAGAATCACAGTCATAGACACAAGTATCACCAACAGAATACAAAAGATAGAAGAGAGAATCTCATATGCAGGAGATACCATGGAGAACATTGACACAACTGTCAAAGAAAATGCAAAATACAAAAAAGCTACTAACCTAATATATATAGAAAATCCAGGACACAATGAGAAGGCCAAACCTAAGGAAAATAGGTATAGATGATGGGGAAGACTCGCAACTTAAAGGACCAGTAAATATTCTCACCAAAATTATCAAAATCATCAGATCCTACTACAGAATCCTATACTCAACAAAATTGGATAATCTAGATGAAATGGACAATTTTCTAGATAGATACCAGGTACCAAAGTTAAACGAGGAGCAGTCAAATCATATAAACAGTCACTGACTTCTAAAGAAATAGAAGCAATCATTAAAATATCCCCACCAATTACATGTCCAGGCCAGATGGTTTCAGTGCAGAATTCGATCAGAACTTCAAGGAAGACCTAATACCAATCCTCTTCAAGCTATTCCATCGAATAGAAACAGAAGGAACACTACCAAATTCCTTCTATGAACCTACCATTATGCCCATACCTAAACAATAGAAAGACACAACAAAGAAAGAGAACTACAAACGAATCTCTCTTATGAATATTGATGCAAAAATACTCAATAAAATTCACAAAAACCAAATCCAAGAACACATCAAAATAATCATCCATCATGATCAAGTAGGCTTTATCCCAGGAATGAAGGGATGGTTCAAAATTCAGAAATCTATCAATGTAATCCACTACATAATAAACTCAAAAAAAAAACCCACATGATTAACTCACTAGATGCTGAGAAAGCATTTGACAAATTTCAAAACTCCTTCATGTAAAATGTTTTGGAAAGATCAGGAATTCAAGGCCGATACCTAAACATAGTAAAAGCAATATACAGCAAGCCAGTAGCCAACATCAAATTAAATGGAGAGAAACTTGAAGCAACCCCACTAAGATCAGGGAGTAGACAAGGCTGCCCACTCTCACCTTACCTATTTAATATAGTACTGGAAGTCCTAGCTAGAGCAATTAGACAACAAAAGGAAGTCGAAGGGATACAAATAGGAAAGGAAGAAGTCAAAATTTCACTATCTGCAGATGATATAATAGTATACTTAAGTGACCCTAAAACTTCCACCAGAGAACTCCTAAACCTGATATACAACTTCAGCAATGGTGCTGGATATAAAATCAACTCAAACAATTCAGTATCATTCCTCTACTCAAAGGAAAAACAGGCTGAGAAAGAATATATGGAAATGACACCCTTCACAATAGCCAAAAGTAAAATAAAATATTTTGGAGTGAATCTAAACAAGCAAGTGAAAGATCTGTATGACAAGAACTTCCTGTCTCTAAAGAAAGAAATTGAAGAAGATCTCAGAAAATGGAAAGATCTCCCATGCTCTTGGATTGGCAGGATTAACTTAGTAAAAATGGCCATCCTGCCAAAATCAATCTACAGATTCAATACAATCTCCATCCTTCATAGAGATAGAAAGAGTAATTTACAAATTCATTTGGAATAATAAAAAAACTAGGATAGAAAGAACTATTCTCAACGATAAAAGAACTTCTGGAGGAATCACCATTCCTGACCTCACACTATACTACAGAGCAGTAGTGATAAAAACTGCATGGTATTGGTACAGAGACAAGCAGGAAGATCAATAGAATAGAATTGAAGACTCAGAAATGAACAAGCACACCTATGGTCACATGATCTTTGACAAGGGATCTAAAACCATCAAGTGGAAAAAGTTCAGCATTTTCAACAAGTGGTGTGGGTGCAACTGGAGGTCAGCATGTAGAAGAATGCAAAGTAATCCATTCTTATCCCCTTGTACAAATGTCAAGTCCAAGTGGATAAAGGTCCTTCTCATAAAGCAAGATACACTGAAACTACTTGAACAGAAGTTGGAAAAGATGCTCGAATACCTAGGCACAGGGGAAATGTTCCTGAACAGAACACCAATGGCTTATGTTCTAAGATCAAGAATTGACACATGCAAACTCATCAAATTGCAAAGCTTCTGTCAGGCAAAGAACACTGTCAACCAGACAGATTGGGAAAAGGTCATTAGCAATCCTAGATCCAGTACAGGCTAATATTGAATATATACAAAGAACTCAAAAAAGTAGACACAAAACAATCAAATAACCCTATTAAAAATTGGGTACAGAGCTAAACAAAGAATTCTCAATTGAGGATACACAAATGGCTAAGAAGCACCTTAGGAAATATTCAACATCCTTACTCATCAGGGAAATGCAAGTCTAAACAACACTGAGATACCACCTCACACCAGTAAGAATGGTTAAGATCAAATATTCAGGTGAGAGTAGATGCTGGCAAGGATGTGAAGAAAGAGGAACACTCCTTCATTGTTGGTGGGGATGCAAGCTGGTACAACCACTCTCGAAGTCAGTCTGGCGGTTCCTCAGAAAATTGGACATAGCACTACCTGAGGACACAGCTATACCACTCCTGGGTATATGCCCAGAAAATTCCCCAACATACAATATAGACATATGCTCTACTATGTTTGTAGCAGCCTTATTTATAATAGCCAGAAGCTAGAAAGAACCTAGATGCCCTTCAACAGAGGAATGGATACAAAAATATGGTACATTTACACAATGGAATATTACTCAGCTATTAAAAATAGTGAATTGGAGAAATTCTTAGGTTAATAGATGGAACTAGAAAATATCATCCTGAGTGAGGTAACCAACTCACAAAAGAGTACACATGGTATTTACTCACAGATAAGGGGATATTAGCTCAAATGTTCGAAACAACAGAGATTCAACTAACAGACCACATGAAGCTCATGAAGAAGGAAGAACAATTGTGGATTCTTAGGTCTTTCTTAGAAGGAGTAACTGAACTCCCAAGGGAGCAAATATGGAGACAAAGTGTGGGACAGAATCTGAAGGAGAGGTTGTAAGGAGATCTTTCCATCTGGGTATTCATCCCATGTGCAGTCACACAAAATAGATGCTGATATATATGACAGGAAGGGAAAGCTGACAGCAGGCTGATAAGGCAATCTCCTTAGAGGTCCCCCAGAGTCTGACATACCCAGGGGCAGATACTCACAGCTAACCATTAATCTGGTCAAGGGTTCCCAATGGAGAAATTAGAGAGTAAACTGAAGGAGCCAAAAGTGTTGGCCCCATGTGGAGAGCAACAATACCAACCAGCCAGAGCTCCCCAGGGTCTAAACCACCAGCCTAGGAGCACATATGGAGAGGCACATGACTCCAGTTGTATATGTAGGGGAGGAAGGCCTTGTTGGGCATAGGTGGGAGAGGAGATCTTTGGTCCCATGAAGGCTGAACACTGAATGGGGGTGGGGGCGGGATCTGAGGGTGGGGAGGGGTGAGTGGAGGTTAGGTAGGTGCACATCCTCATAGAAGTAGGATGGGGGATAGGATAAAGGGTTCCTGGGTGGTGGGGCAAGTGCAGTGAGGGGATAAAATTTGACATGTAAATATTATATTCAATAAAAAGGGGGGGAGGGAGCAGCCAGAACCAACATCTTTAATAAAATGTCAGCCCTCTTTAAAAAAACACTGTTCTTCTATAATTTGCCTACATAATGTTGGTTTATCACTGTAGTAGTTACCTAGTGTGAACATTGCAGTAATAGATACATTGCATATATGTCAGTAATTGGACTTAGAATCTTTTGAGTATTTGTCCAGGAGTGTGACATCTAGGTTTTATAATAAGTCTACATTTGAAAACCAATGTAGTGATTTACATAGTGCTATACTAGTTTATAAGCCACAAGGACTACAAATAAGAGAGGAAGAAGTCAAATGATCTCTATTTGTAGAAAATATGACCTGTGCTTTAAAGCCTTCAGCAGAAAACTCATATAAACATTTTCAGCAAATAGGAATAATACAAAATCAACATTTAGAAGTCAACAGCTTTTATGTATGCCACCAACAATCTTTCTAAGAAAGAAATAAAGGACATAAAAGCCAATTCTTAATATTATTTTAAAAAAATAATATGAGCTGGTAGTTTTTTGATTGGTTAAAACACTTGCCACACAAATGTAAGGACAAAAGATCAGATCTCCAATACTTAAAGTGAGTGAGTGTGGCTGCTCACCTATATTCTGGAGAGTTAAAGACTGGGAAACCCAGGGACAAGCTGGCTAGATAGAAAAGCCAAACAGTATTTCAGTAAATAATGTGTAGACTCACCAAAGACACATAACACTGAAATATAGAAACTTCAGGCACATGCACATACATGCAGATACAGCCATACATATGTGCAACTACCTACATGAAAACACATTACACATACATGGCATTAACATAAACCTCCAGTCACACACACACACAATCATAAATTAAGAAAATATATATTAAATAATATATTAAATTAAATAATATATTAAATATTAAATTAAAAATAAATTAAGAAAAAATATATATATAGAGAGAGAAATACACATGAGGAGGAGGAGTTACAAAAAGATAACCAGAAAGGAAAAATTAAAGCAGGCTCCCTGAGATGGTGTATTCTTGTTTTCAGAATTCTCTGACAAGAAAAATACCAGAAAAGCACCTGGGTGATCATCTAAACAGGTCCAGTACTGGAAAGAAAAATAAACCAAGGCTTACTAAATATCCAAGCCAGACTTTGTTTAACTGATTTCCTGTCACAGGCTTCTCCCATCCCAAATTAGTAAAGTTACAGATGTGGTTGTTGACAAGGTTTGGTCTTCTCTGTCTTTCCAGTGAATCCAGTTGTTTATTCATGCAAAGGAATGAACTTGGTAATCATCAAGACAACAGTGAAAAATTCTTTTAAAACATGCAATAAAATCAATAAAGCATATGCATGTGAATATGTATGTGAATAAAAGCATATGCATGAATGTGCTGTAATGAATCTGATTTCTTTGTAGTCTGACAAAGAAAATGAATAACTTTGAAAGGTCGACAAAAGAATATTAATCACTGAAGTAAATGCTACAATATATACTATTTTGTTATTTTAATTTTTAAATTTACTATGCAAAAAATTATTTAATCTGAACAACTTTATAATGTTAGTATTAAAGATGTTATTTAGGAAACATTCACATGTGTGTAAAATAATTCACAGAAATCTTAGCCAATCATAAATCAAGTAATGTCATACATGTACATAGAACCACTACTCAGTTTACCTTGATAGATTATGTGAGGTAAACATAGTCACTATAACTGAAATTGATAAACTCATTTAGTGTAGACATTAGAATTGCCAAGTTAATTCTCAAAAGGTATATAGTATCTGAATTGATACTAATAATTTTCTGTCCATTAACCCTGCAGCAAGTTCTTCATGCCTAGCAGGATTATTCTGGTATGTAAAATAAGTCTCTTCAAAGACTGTGAAAAATCAACTAGAAATTCAGATAAGCGAACCAAAATTATGACACGTACTAGCATGGGGATAAGGACTGTGATTACATAAATAGTCAAGAACAGTATTTACCACAGATTGAAGAAAAATAATGGATTTCCTAGAAGCAGATAGATGCCTTTAAATGAAAATTATTTGGATATATTGGCATTAAAAAAAGAAAGTGAATGATTAACATTTGGAAAATACAAGGAGAAAGAATGTTGCAGAGCACTAAAGGAATTGCATAGTATTATAATTAGATAATAGAAAAGTGCTTATCTGCTTCTAAACTACACAAGGCTTATTGGCTGTGTAGCCAGAGGAAAGAAATTATTCACAAAATAAATCAAATAAAGCAGAGAAACAAACAAAGCCCTTTCAACCAGCAAGATCAAAATCCTGCTCAAATATTTTGGCAAGGTGTGTGAATACCAAATCAAGTTTCTCTGTCAGTAAAATGGTATCTTCATACATATCTTCAATTGTACACATGTTCACTGTACCATCTGCTGTACAAACATGACCTTTCAAAGAATCACCTTGACTAAGGGTTTCAAAAATTATTCTGTGCAACGATGTTCCAGCTATGTCATTGGAATGAAAGCAGTGGCCCAAGTAGAGTCACCAATATGAGCCAGTAGCCTATTGTGCCTTTACGAGAATTGTGTGCCCTTCCAAACACAATCCTAATACATAAATGTTATAAGTACTCGCTGTACACTTTGACAGGCAAAGCAATTACTTAAGACCATAGGAGCTACATTCAAGAGTCTGACAGCATCTGTGTTCTCAATCTATACACTTAGTCCAACACAGATAAAAGTATCAACTTGCATCTATACTCTAAGTAAACTAATATTTTGTGTTTATTTTCCAAATAATACCTATAATAGTATATAATTTGCACAATAATAATATTGCAATGTGTATTATTTAGTCATTTAGAAATGTCTTTCAGCATCCAGAAAGACTAAGATTTGTCATAAATTTTTCTAGGATATGTCATCTTTACAATACAGAATAATATCTGTGGTATCATTCCATAGATTTTAGCTTCTATTCAAATTCTATCACTTCTTCTTTCCATAGTACAATACCAAAGTGATTGTCTACTCCACACAGTCTCTGAGGAGCAGGGTTCTGGATCAGCATTTTCCATTCAGTTACAAGGCCCCAATAGACATCACTGCAACACTGATTGCCTCCAGTTAAAGGGTAATATACTGGAGCAAGAGGGACTTGAGAGCACAGTCTTCTCAGCATCCCTTGCACTTCCAAATCATGATGCTTCTTTAACAATTCTTTGTCATGGCCTCTGACAGTGGCACCAGACCAGGTAGCACTCTGGATTCTAAGGAAGAGGGTCCTTGGTGTCCCTACACATTCAGAATGCTTGGATGATTGCCCTGCTACTGCAAGCACTCCTGCCAGGTGAAACACCTTGAGACAGGCCCATCCAAGTCCAAGGCAGACACTCTGGAGCTTTGCTTGATTCTATAGAACAATGGTCATTCTAGTTCTCTGCCCTTTGCCTCCCAGACGTGTCCACAGTTGTCAGGAGAAAAATCTTCTCTCAAATGGTCCTGCTTAACTGCTTTTTTTCTGTATTTTACCCTTGGCAAGTACATTCACTGTCTCTTCAAGCAATGATAGCTTATTTCCCATTTCTGCTGTCAATTTTGTTAATGACTGAAAATGACAGACATGTGAACAAAGGCCAGCGAGCCTCAACATGGACTTTAACCTCTGAACATAGACCTTCTGTTTCTCAGTATTCATGGCCTGGGACTCCCTTCAGTGTCCCCCAACCAAATATTCATACTCTACCCCATGGGGGCAAGCAGTTGCTGAATTTCCAGACTCCATGGCCTGGATGGCCCCTTCAGTGTCCCCCAATGGGGGAAGCATTTGACTAGCAAAGACATGAGGGACTTTGCACGTCATGGTCTCATTAGACTGACTTGTCACAAGTACAAATGCCCAAAGCACTACAAAAACCAGATAATCAAAAAACTGGATGCTAAGTTACAGAACAGTTACAAAGTAACTCTGGCAAATAGTAGGGCAGTTTTTCATGCCCTAAAACTGCACCTTCTATTGGATTCACTGGGGTGACACTTTATAATTTATATTTGTTACTGAACATTCAATTGTAGCTTAGAGCTTGTGGCAGTGGACAAACCATGATTAGTCTACATTAAGGCCCAAGAAGACACATAAAGGACCTCCCTAGATGGTCAGGATCTAAAATTTTATTCACACAAAGTGCTATGTTAGAACCAAAGAGGACTTTGGCAACAAAAGTCAAGGAAATAATTCCCGATATTTGGCTATACCAAACATCAAGATCACTGTACTACATAAGAATCAGAGACATTTCTATAGGAGCTGATGGTAGCATATACAGAGATCCACAGCCAATCATTTAGGAGAGATCAGGGAATTGAGTAGAAGATGAGGAGGAAGGGTTATAGGAACCAGAAGATCAAGGAAACCAGAAGAGGACAGCCCACAACATTAACTAAGCAAGGTTCATAAGGGTTCAAGATAGAACCACAGATCCCCTGTGTGTCTTCAGTAGGCCCTCTTCATACATGCTGTGGTTGTTTAACTTGTTATTCTTGGACTCCTCACAGTGGGAGTAGGGATGTCTCTGACTGTTTTGTCTGTTTGTGTGATAGTTTTCCTCCTAATTGATTACCTCATCCAGCCTTGATAGGATAGTTTATATTTATGCTTGCTCTATTCTGCATGTTTAGTTGATATCCCAGGGAATCCTGCTCTTTTGAAAAGGAAACAGTGGAGCAGTGGGTGAGAGGAAGAAGGAAGGCGAAGGAATGATTAAGAAAATTGAGTTGGGAAGGCTGCAGATGTCATGCATTCATGACAGAAAAATAATAAAAATCAATGTAGCCTTAGAGGTTACACACATGTACAAGGTTTAATGTGACCAATGTCTTTGACCAAAACGAACATACATTTCTTTTCTGCCAAAGGTTAAATTTTATATACTCTTTTGAATAATATTACCTCATACCTTTCAGCATTATTTCATGCATTGGCAACTCATTTCCTTATGCATTGGGACAAATCAGACCTAAGCTACTCTAATTAAGAGAGACTTCCACATTTAACCCAGATGGCTATAAAAATATCCTTATGATAGAAGGGACCTCATACCACACTGATTCCTGGTTCCAGAGCCCACAACTAATGTTATGTGTCTTTATGCTGATAATCAGTCATAGTGGAAAATCTACCCTTCATAACAACCCCTACTTAGCTGATGATAGATTTGAGATTACAGAAAGAATGCCTATGAGACTGGTAGATGTACTGTAATATTGCTGCCAGCCTGCAATGTAACTTCCAAACATATGTCTATTCTAGACTTTGAGAATGAATAGAAGCTGAGTGGTATTGGGGATGTTCCTGGTCACAAGGAATTACTTAATATGTCTCCACTTAACAAATTAATATGAAATGCTTTCATTTTGTTCAAGAGGGTTTGTTCCTGGCTGTTTGGCTTCTCTGTCTGACACTACCCCTCTAGTGCCTGACACAAGAGACTTTCTACTTCTCCTCAAAAAGGTTTCATCTCTAAGCTTTCTAACCCAACAGGACGGGTTCCTACATTCTTCTTGACTTGAAATGCTCTTGGAAGATTCCACATTTCACCAAGGCTGTCCTCTCTGGTTAGAAGTCCAAGAAATACAAGCTGGTCCAGGAAATCAAGTATAGCCTTGAGTCCAATTACTCATAATGGTGTGGTTTCATCTACACACAGATCTGAGTAGATGAACCCAAAACTGAAGTGTTAGTCTTGTTTGGCATAGCTATCCAACCTGTCCAAAAATAATGTAATTGCTGCCTGGATTCTCAAAGTTTCTACTAATAATATGAACATCCTAAGCTGTAAGGAACTGTAGACTGAGAGGACAATAAACGTACGGGTAGAAGTTATTATTAAATTTATTATCATTAAATAAAGATAAATCAGTATAGAAGACACCATTCTGTTTCTATGAAGCATTAATACCATAAAGAAAAGGAAAATGATGAGAACAATTGGTTATGTAAAAGCTTTCTGATGTGACAGCAACATGAATTGACAAGCAATTTCTTTAGTACTACACATGATTTGAAAACAACAGTGAACTATTGTAGTTGAAGTCTACAAAGTGATTTGCCATTCAAATAAAAAATTAACTGTCTTTACTCTTCTGGCCTCCCTGATTGATTCCTCCTGGTTTATGTTTAAGGTCCAGGATGTTTCTCAAAAAATTTATGTTCATAATTACCCATTATATTCATACGACGATGTAATTGGTAATAGGAATCTACTTAGCTTGGACTATGTGTGAACATTTTCCTGTGTTTGGATATAGAGACCAAGGTACGTAGATTCAAAATTTTCTTAGGGTGATATCATGAAATTTTGGGAAAAGTAGAGTAGGAACAGGCAAGATGGCTAATGGTCATCAGCTATTGGATTAGGGTACCTGGAATGCCTTATTAGCATGGAAAAACATTTCAGGAATCTCAGTTTCTGAGTGAAAAGTGTTTATAAGAGAAAATAAAATCGATACCATAATCGAATTGAGAGTATGTGATGTTTATCTAGTAGAGAGAAAAGTGGATGTTTTCCCCAAAGAATCTCAGTGAAGAAGAAATTCTGCTATTTTAAGGAGTCTCCCATATTGCATTGATAGTAGAAGATATCCAATCACAGTGGGCTTCAATGTAATTTAGAAGTGTTTCTCAAATGTATATGTGTGTATTCACACAAAAACACGCAAACACACATACATATATATATGTATATATATACATATATGCATATATATATGTATACATACATATATATATGCATATATATATATATATATAATAAACTTTAATGATTTCTTGAAAATAAAGAAATTGCCCCTTCCCTGAGTGCTGAATTATTTCCCAGCCATTGTGTGAGAACAAATGATGAGTGACTAGACCTGCTGAAAAGCATAATATTTTGATTAACATTTATTAAATTCCTGCCCATGTTTAAAAATTTTTATCATGAGACCTTGACATTGTTTCAGGATAAACACAATTTTACAAAATGGAAGATTCTGTGTGGTTTTATTTGTCTATCAGTTTTTCTCAGAATCTCCTTAGTGTAGCATAGCTCCCAATTGCATGAGTAAAAATTGTAATAAGCTCAATAATTTTAATTAGAAAAGTTTCCTTTTGTGAGAGCATACACATATGTGCATGCACAACCCAATCAGAAATGCAAAAGCTCAGAGGCTGTATTATCCACAAGGACTCCACATTTGTTTCCTGTGGTAGCTTCCCTATGGTTGCTTTTCTGTTTAGCACAAAGAAATTTATTAATTTCCCTTAACCTTGGAATTGGTTATATGAATCTATACAGCTTAGACTCTGTGTAAACTTTTTTCATTTGTTTGTCAGAAGTACTCTTTTATGTGATCTTGCCCTATAGATATCTGGTAGCTAAGACATTTAAAGACATAAGTGTGTTTGCAGAGTACAAGAGGCTATAATGACATGATCCATCAGCCTCAGGATATTCAAGTGAAAGTTTTAATTTAAATGAGTAGGTAATTTTAGTAGGTTTATGTGAATGTAGGAAGTAACTTCCAGGAATCTTCAGGCAGGTGTTGCTGAGACAAATCCCTCAGCTCAAGTCTTCTGATGGAGATGCTTCATGGCAGCCACAGGCTTAACTCTGCTCTTTGGTCTAATTAAGCACATCTCACACAACAGCATAATGATGTTGATGGCTGAAAGAACAGCTGTCAGCATTCCCAATGGGAACACATGGGTTTTGTGCCTTCTTATCAGATCATTTTTTCCAACAGGAAACGTTGGTGGAAAATCAAGGGTACTTTCTCCATAAAGGTCCACCACATGGTTCCAGCTCCCAGCCAAAACTGTGCAAATAATATTTAGAAACAGAAACAAGATGGAAGTGTTATAGCACACAATCATAAAATCAGAATATGGGGCTCTGATCCAGCAAACCATAATAGCTACAGAAGTAAAAATAAGAACAATGGGCTGCATAAAATTAGGTAATATCGTAAGATCCCAAGCATACTCAATTTTAATTGAAATAGTTCAGTTGGAGTTCACAGCACTGTGTACTGGCATTCTGATTATTCTACCTGATATGTTAACTTCTTGATATTAGTAAGATTTCCAAAGTCCAATGTAATCATATGTAGAGCCTTGTGGTTAAATTCCCACAAATGCCAGTATCTACACTTCTGATTGAGCATTACCAAACTTATAAAGGCTTTGATTAACATTTTAAAAAATGTATAAAAGCAAAAAGGAAAAGACGGCATGGGATAGTGGTTTTCTAGGGAAAGGAAATGGGAAAAGGGGATGGCATTTGAAATGTAAATAAAATATAAAATAAATAAATAAAAATGAAATACATGAAAATACAATAAAAAGGTTGAAATCTTTAAAGAGGAAACAAACAAATTTCTTAAAGTTATACAGGAAAGTATATTTTAACTGGCAAAAAATAAATCAAGACCTGCAACACCTGAAAGTGACAATAGAAACAATAAATAAAAATAGAGGAATTTTAGTTTAGCAATAAACTAAACACAAATAAAGGTAATCATAGAGATGGAAACGTGGGCAAGAGAGCAGGAACAAGAACAAATAAAAACATCACCAACACAATACAAGAGATGGAAGAGGGAATCTCAGGCATAGAAGATACAATAGAAGAAATTGATAATCAGTCAAAGTAAATGTTCAATCTAAAAAATTCCTGACACAAAACAGCAAGGAAATCTGTGATATTATGAAAAGACCTAAGCTAAGAATGATAGGAATAGAAGAATGTGAAGAGTCCCAGCTCTAAGGCCCAGAAAATTTTCTCAACAGAATCCTAGAGAAATCTTTCCCAGCCTAAAGAAAGCAATGCCTATAAGCATACAAGAATCGTAAAGAACAACAATTATACTGAACCAGTAAAGAAAATCCTCTTTCCACATAATAATCAAAACACAAAACCTACAGTGCAAAGAAAGAATATTAAAAGCAGCAAGGAAAATGGGGCAGGTAACATACAAAGGCAGACCTATCAGAATTACAAACTTCAATTCTCAACAGAGACTGTAAAATCTAGAAGGTCCTAGACAGATACCCCCCCAAAAAATCAGGCAAAATAAATGATGAAAACAAGATATTTCAAGACAAATCCAAATTCAAACAATATTTATCAACAAATCCATCCAAACAGTTAATACTAGAAGGTAACCTCTAAACCAAGGAGGAAAACTACATCCAAGAAAACACAAGATATAAGTAATTCCATACCCACAAAACCAAGAGAAGTACACAGTACACACACACACACACACACACACACACACACACACACACACACACACACACACACTAACACTCCTGACATTAAAATAACAGGAAATACACACTGGTCATTGATATCTTTCAACATCTGTAGACTCAGTACACCAATGAAGAGATACAGGATAATAATATGTATGTGAAAACCAGATCCATCATTCTGCTGACTTAGTACTTAAAGGTACTTTCTGTCCATCCTGATAATCTGAAACCAATGCCAAGAAGCACAAAATAGGAGGAGAAAAATCTCAAAAGCTGTCTTCGAAACTTCATACATATGAATGGTCTGCACATGTGTGCACAAATGTTCTCTCTCTCTCTCTCTCTCTCTCTCTCTCTCTCTCTCTCTCACACACACACACACACACACACACACCACTTACAAAATAAGTAAAAAAGACATATAATAATACAGAATTCTCCTAATTAAATAATGAAAGGTATTCCTGGGAATCATAGTGTTGAATTAATTCTAGGGGAAAAAAGCAGGCAGCATGACTTTCAAGGTTTAGGAACAGAAAATCAAGATAACGAATATCAAACATCAATTGATTTCTCTAGCTACAAAAATAGTTTATACAAGTGATATGAAATGAAAACTTTTGTTTCTTCAACGCAGACTAAAAAGCTATTTGTGACAAGCCATTACCCTTCAGTAAAAGTCTCTCCAATCAGGTCCAGACCATGAGGTTCCTTTATACATTGATAAGAAATTCAAAACAGCATGTGCACCTCTCTGGGACCTGTATACAGAAGGATTAAGAGGGAAGGCAATCCTCAATTATATAGCAAGTTCAAAGCCAACTGGAACTACCTGAGACTCAGTCTTAAATCATAAAACAAAACAAAAAATACATGAAATATATTAATGTATGAAATGAACTTCTATCAAAAGTCTCCAAGTTTCACATATTGCTAGATAGTGATATGCATTTTGAACAAATCTACTCCCTGTTGTCTGTTTTATTTAGTTTTGTTTTTGGTGAGTGGTATAGGAAATGGAATGCAGGACTTTTCCCATGCTCAACAAACACTTCCAACTAAACTACATACTCAATCAGGTCTGTTTATGAGAGATAAACTCATACAGGGAAATAGAGTTATCTTAATTAACTTTGAAATTTTACACATCAACTGATGAATCTTGAAAGTATATACCTTTATATCTATATGCATTTCATATAAATCTATCAAGTCTATAGTTGCCTCAATTGCTAACCCAGGAGTACAGACAAAAGTAAAGATTCTAGATGCTGTGTGTGTCCTATATAGCTTGGTGAAAAAAAAATTAGAAAAAGGGTCTTATCTTGTAAGACTAACAATGACCATCAGCCACAAAAATGTGCTCTCTCTCTCTTTCTCTCTTTCTCTCTCTCTGTCTCTCACTCTCTCTCTTTCCTTTTTCCTTCCCCCTCTCTGTTTCCCTCTCTCCCTCCCTCCCACTCCACTTTTCTTCTCCCCATCTCTCTTTCCCTCTCTCTCTAACCCTCCCTCCCTCTCTACCCCTCCCTCTTCCCCTCTTCTTCTCTTTTTCTCTGATGTGACTGTGTGTGTGTGTGTGTGTGTGTGTGTGTGTGTACATATTCCCATGGTTAGAACCAACTCAAAACAGTTCTCTTTCTCAAGATTTTACTTAGCATTATTTGAAAGAGGTCATTTTTAGTATAATCACCTAAGATAATATGATTAAAAAATGGATTTGATAACTAAAAGTTTTGGGGTTCAAAAAATCAAAACAACCTGAATAGTCACAAGAGTCGGGCAAAGCAAGATCTTTATTTGGATTAGGTAGCAAAAATTGACCAGTCAGGGACAACAGCACAGAGTCAGGTGCTGGGCCTTTGACTATTCATCATAATAAGTATACAGATGGCAATTTTTTATTGTACTCAGGCCCCTACTGATCCATAAGGGTCACAGAACAGATTCAGGAGCTGACCTGTGACTCTGAAGGGAAATTGTACATTATTTTTAAAGGATGAGATCACAAAGCCAGGAGGAGTGGGTGGGCTGTAGCATTGTCCACTCATATTTTGACACACGGAGTTGAACAAGGATGTAAGCATTGGTGACTAACCCTTATCTGCATCACATGCTTTTCAGATCCTTGATTAATAGTATTAGTGGTTCATCTAGTGGACTTTTGGTCCTTCTGGTGAACATTTGGTCCAGTAACAAAGGAACGGAACGACTACCTGTAGTCAATTAAGTCATAACAGGCAATACATTTACAACTTGGGTGTCTTAGTTTAGATAGCAGGACACTTCACTCTTCACATTCTTTGCTAGTTGACAGCCAAACATGAAACACCTAAAGAAGCAGGATAGGAGTTGGTGCAAGAGCTTGGAAGCATGAACTCAGTTTTGACCCTGTCAGCAAGATGGAGATTGTTCCTGAGATGACTCGACTCAGGCACTTTTTCAGGAACAACCAAAAACATAGAAAGTCTTTTGGGATTGGGCTTAGGATGTAGGTCAGTTGGCAGAATGATTACCTAGTATGCACAAAGACTGGGGTTCTATTTTTGGGACCACATAAACCAAAAGAGGCATACATGCCTATAATAATCCAAACACCTGGGAGGTACAGGCAACAGGAAAAAGCTCAAGATTATCCTCAGAGCTATGGAGACAAGAAGAAACCCTGTCTCAAAAATGTCCTAAAGTCAACACAATGATTCTGTGGGTAAAGGTACTTATAGCCAACACTAATCAGTTCAATGCCTGAAAACCACAGAGTGGATAAAGAGAATCAACTGTCAAATTATCCTGTGATCTCCCAAAGCACACCTTGATATGCATGTATGTGTTCATGTGCACACACATAAATACACACACATTAATACATACAAATTTTAAATTTTTAATGGACTCTATAAAAGAATCTACTAAAAGTAAAAATGAAAGACAATCATAGAGTATACAACCAATGCCCAGAAACCTGCTGTAGGCCTTTCTGTGGGAAGATTGCATTTTGTATTTGACTGTGGGGATTGCAGCAGGAGATAATAAAGATGAAGAAAAAACATTCAACATGCTTCTCCTTATCACCAGAAATGTTAAATTAAATCTCCCTTGAAGATGGGGAGATCCAAGGGTCTGGTTCATAATCCCTCCCCCCATTTGTGATTTTTCAGAGAGAAATCTATGGGTTTTTCAAAGACCTTCAACTCTGCCATGCATCCTAAGGATTTCTGGGAACAACAGTACAGGCAGAGAAATTTCTTCTCAACAAATCTCTCACCTTAAGTATAAAAATTCACTGAAAAGACATGAGACAGCTGCCCATCCTTTATAAGAGTTCCCTTTTCAGGTTTCTCTATTTGTGTTTTGTTCTTCTATGTCTAATAGTGGTGCATAATTTAACTGCATGATTTAATGATTTGCCAAAGTTCAAAAGTGCAAAATTTTATGTATGAATAATTACTGACACAGGCAAGCAGTTGTTATTTCAGAATAAACAGCCAGGAGCTAATTGTGCTTCCAATTACTTAATTGAAGGTGTAGCAAATTCTGAATTTGTTTTACATTCAAAACAGATTTCATCCTTTTAAATTAAAAAATAATTTGAAATTTAAAAAGTAAATATAAGATTTTATAAGCCATGGGGCATAATACCTAATTAGAATGTCAGTGAACCATTTGGAGCAGATGAGATGGAGCATTGGATTTTTGTTACAGCTGACAGATTGTATGAGATTGAAAAAAACAGTGAAAGAAGACATGGGAATTTTTTTATTGTGTTTCCAGAAAACACTTCAAGGCCAACTTTGAGTTTCTCCTTTCTCATATCAAATCTTCTATTACTTCCATGTAAGAAGGTTGTATAAATACAGAAGCCTACTTCTGATATACTGGATCTGAGTACTTCACACAGAAATATTGTGAAGATACTATTAAACAATGACACCACATTTCTAGATAATGTCACCTGAAAGATGGCAGTTCTATTTGTAAAAACATGCAGGAAAATGGAGGGTTTTAAATTTTTCTTCAATGCATGTTACAGCTAAAAGGCCAGTCTGGTATCTGTATTTTAGGGTAAAAATAAGTAGCCATAAGTCATAGAATTACATATTAGGTAAATAGGAGAGGAGAGAGAGAGAGAGAGAGAGAGAGAGAGAGAGAGAGAGAGAGAGAGAGAGAGAGAGAGAGACAGAGACAGAGACAGAGACAGAGACACAGAGACAGAGAGAGACAGAGATAGGGAAAGAAAGAGACAGAGAGATCACCTATGGTATAAAGAAATTAGATAAAACTAAGTTCCAAGAATTAATCCCTTTAATATAGAGAGGAATAGTCAGCAAGCAAGAGTAACAAGGAGAAGGTTCTTAGGCAGAGGAGGCAAAAGGGAAATGGTTAGCAAAGGAATCAGCATTGGGAGTAAATGGGGGATTTGACAACCTTCTGGTTTTTATTTTCTTTGGTACAACCTGGTTCCATAAAGTTGTAGGCATAGAGGCTGCACATTTGTGTCTTAAAGAGTATTGTGAGCAGGGAGAGAGAGAGATGAATGAATAAAGACAAGGGATCATAAATTGAGTAGAGAACTGTCTTGCTAGACGAGAACACATGGATATCAAAGAATGATGTATTTTAACTTAAGGGACATGAACACCATGCTTGCATGCTGATTGGAACTGGTAAAATAGAAAGGTGGATTATGGTGCTGCCGAGGGACTTACACAGAATGGAGTGAGAACCAGAATGTACCTAAAGATATCACTCACTGTTAGGAAGTAAACTTCTTTTAGCATGAGGAAGGATTGAGTACAGAAGGTGGCCAAAAAAAGTTCTGCTGAAGAGATTCTGAAGCAACTCCTGCCACATACTTCTGACTTCTAAATTGAACATAAGGAATACAAGGCACAGGGAGCTTGAGGAGAACTACCAGGAAGTCTGAGCATGAGACTGTAAAGACTCAACGCATGAACCTCCTGAACAAGGAAGAGTAAGTGAGACTACTGAAGCTTGTGAGCTTATAAGCTATGTGATTTGTTCATCAACATTTGTGCTTATTTTTCTTTGTATGGAGACTCTGAGAGTAGACAAATGGATTTATCCAATACTGGCTACTTGTTCCTCAACTGGAGCACAGGCAAGGAGGGCAAAAGACTGACTGTGGTAAGAGAACATAATGTCTGAAAAGGCTGAGAACAGAACACATGGGAAATATTAACTTGAAAGGTCACAAGGGAGGCCACTGAAGAGCTGCAATTCCTATACTGTACACGAAGGGGCAAAAGATGACCAGAAATGAGTCTGACCACTTCCTATCTTGCTTGGGACTCTTGTGTCCAGAGTATCTTTGGCTCTACTGCCCCCTCTAAACACATCTTGAACTTCAAAGTGCCTGGAGATACTTACTAAGCTGGAACCATTGCTGATACCCACCCAATGGCTTATATGTGGTGTGGTGTGGTGTGGTGTGGTGTGGTGTGGTGTGGTGTGGTGTGGTGTGGTGTGGTGTGGTATGGTGTTCTGTAGTGTGCTGTGCTATGATGTGCTGTGCAGTGGTATGCTGTGGTAGTCTGTGTTGGTATGGTAGTATGATGGTATGGTATGGTAGGCAAGAACAGAAGAATCTGTGAGCATCAAGAAACAATGGGAACCTTCTTTATCTGTGCTTGTCTTGAGTTCCTGGTCCATGTGTTGGGATTTGTCAAGACTCCAACTTTAAAATAAGCACAGAAAGCACACACTGTGTGTTCTTGGACACCACAAGCTATGGGAAGTTGTTGTGAAGATGAAATTTAATTTATATTCTGGGCTTAAAAAGCAATTAGCCCTTTGGTTTGAGCCTGAGACCATGCTATGTAGTATCGCAGGCTGAACCTAAACCACAGCAATCCTGGAACCCAATGTGCAGAGACTTTCCAATGGGTTCTTGCTGATGAAGTGAGCAACTAGCTAGTAAATCTTCCCTAATGTCTTGTTGTCAGGCCTAAGATGAACATGGGCTGATGAGACAATATAAAATCTACTCATTTTTGCCTTTATCTCTCATTCATTTACTCTTTACCTTTTCCTTCATGCATGACAGGAGAAGAGACAAACAGGCATGTCCTAGGTCAGTGATTCTCAACCTTCTTAATATCATAGTGATCCCCAACCATAAAATTATTTTTGTAATTTTGCTAATGTTGTGAGTGATAATGTAAATATCTTACATGCACATGTTCTTAAATAGCCCCTGTGAAAGTGTTGTTCTAATCCCAAAGAAGTCAAAACCCAGAGGGTTGAGAACCACTCTTCTAGGTGACAGATGGGAGAAAATGGCAGAGTCAGGCAGATATCTGAGAATTATCTGGGTGACTGAGAGTCTGGAAAGGACTGTTACTGAGAGAAGAAAGTACAATGATTAGATGAGGGAACCAAGAGAGAAGATTCAACTGCACCAAGTAAATGGACAGGACTGTGAAACCTATTAGGTGGGGCTTGTCTCACAGCTGCTCAGGAGGAGGCTTCAGGCTGAGTTTAAGATGACTAATATTTCTTTGTTCATTAGTTCTGAGATCCTGGAGAGCTTTGGAGTACAGATAAAGCTTCTGCTGTCAAGAAACTGTCTTTTATCCTTTTCCCTGTGATCTCATGAATCAGTAGAGATTCACAGGAGGTCCAGGTCATAAGTCAAAGTATTGTCTTGGTTCTCCTAAATCCAGAAGAATGCACTTGTTGGACAACAACTCTCAGTAGATGAGGAATGTGGAATAGAATAGCAGCACTAAGCCAGATAAACCACATCACCTGTCCTGGGAAATTCACTGTGTAAGAGGACTCCACAAAGTTTTGCCTAGAAGATCCAGAGGCTCAGGTTTAAACCACCCCATGATATCAGCCCTCTCCTAAAACCTAGAGCTTATTTCCTTGCTGCAGTCATACACCATGCCTAGACAGATGAATTTTCAGCTCCTCTCTCACCTACTTGCTCCACAGGCTGCAATTTGGATTATAAAAACACTTGAAGTCTCTATTCTAAATACTGAAGTTTGTCTGTTCTGTCTGCTGACATTTGCCTGTCTGCATTTGCTAGGTTTTGATTCTGTAGTTTTGTGGGTTTTGTTTCATCAACAAGGTGACTATGTGGTTAAGGAAGCTAGGGCTTCCTCCACAGTTTCTACTATCTAGAGGGTTTTGCAGCTTTTCTGTGGTGTGGAAGGGAGGAACAGGTCTCCTGGATCAGCATGGCATGCCAGATTCAGCTGTTGACTCCAGTGCTCACAAGCTCTGGAGAACTCTGTGCTTCTACTTCCCCTTAGCTGTTATGGTCTAGGCAGATGTAGCAAGGGAAACAGCCAAACCAGTAAACTCAGTATGTCTCAGCATTTATCCAACAACCTAACAATGTGAGGGCACCTGTGCTCAGATGTCCCAGGGCTGTTTGAGGAGGTTATCACCAAGAACAGCCACAGTATAAACAGTGAAGTAATCCAGTTTTCTCCACAGGTGGCCTCTGATCTCCTGGGATTCCCATGCCTCTCCCTTAGATGTGCTCATTCTGATTGCTGCATTCTGCAGTCTTATGTTTGGGAGTAAAGAGTTCTGTTCTCCCATGTCCTATTCTGCAGCAGAAGACCAAAGTACTAAAGTCCCTTTCAAAATGCAGAGCTATACCTGTGATTGTAAGAACTATAAGTGATATGTGGGAAGACAAAGGCAACTCCAAAGTCACTCTGGTACCAGGATGGTTGAGGAGCTATCAAAAGCCACTGCCATACTCCTATCCTCAGAACCATAATAACCTCTCCAAGACCTCATCTCCAAATTTATCACACTGGAGATTAAGGATCCCAGTGAATTTAGGGAGCACAGAAACATTCCTTTTCTAACCCTCGGGCATAAACCGTGAGCCCGGAGGCATGCCAGACTATTCTTGGTTTTATTTCATTGGTTTGTTTACTTTAAAAGTAAGGCTGAGACAACACACACATAAAGACAAACCAAAAAGAAAGGCTGCACTCAGGAGGACAGTGTCTATACTCATAGCCACATGCAAGAGTAGCAGCCAGTGACATTTGTAAGTGTGGCAAAAAAATGCTAATACACTAGGAAAAGGTATTGCATGAGATGTTTAGCTCTAAAATATGGGCTCTTCATCAAGACATAAGCACAGTCTACCAAGTCAGTAATATTCCTAGGATATCACAGTCAACAACACAGACATAAGACTTGTAGTAGAGCATAGTGTTTATTAAGTAAATATGTACACTATTCTGAACAGATATTAGTTGCTCACAATTGGATAACCATTTAACATAGGATATCAAATAGCACCGGGCTACAGAAAAGAGATAGAAATAAAAAAAATAAAAATAAACAGGGCATCAGAATTTGGGAAAACTGCATGATAGAACAGGTTCCTCCCTGTGTTGCAATTCTATGTTATTTTAAATTTCATCAAGAAAAATACGTAGGGCCCTGACATACTGCTCATGCCACAACAAAAGCACATCTGGATATACATATACACAAAGTGGTGTTGAAAAAGCAGGGGCCAGGGATCACCTGTTATCACACACCAAGTTGGATGTAACAGTCAACTTCTTCAGCAATATTTACAATAAACTGACTATGCTTACAAATAACTACAAACTTAATTTGCAAGCAAAGCAGTATAACCCACACACCCTCTCCCATCAAGGGACTCTCCCATTTTGTATGGCCCTTTCCCATGCAGACAGTGGAGGCCTGTCTTCAGCCTCATCTTCCCCTCATGGATGAGGATTAGTATCCTCTTCAGCCCAAAAGGAACCAGAGTGATCTTGTCCAGGGGGGCAGAAAGCATGGAATGTTCTCTCTTCGGTGGTCAAAAGAAGCATGCTGAGAAAATAAAGGGGGGGTGAGAGTGGTAAAATTAAATGCTTGGCTAGAATTCTTTCATTAGATAATCTATGCTGAGGAAGACAGAATGTTGATTGTACCTGAGAACCATCCATCTAGCTCAGTCATATACAGATCCTAGTAGACACTTTTTTTACAAAGCAATGAGTTCTACATGTGTAACTTCCTTAACTTGATAATACTTCATGTCTGCATTTCAACTAGAGACTATATTTCTAGTGTGTTTCCCTTATGAAAAAGAGGCTCAAAATCCTTCTAAATGCAAAATAATAAAAGCTATAGAATATCTCAACTTTTAATACTGATTCTCTCTTTGCCTGTAAACCCAAGAGTGGAACTTTACTAAATGATAATGTTCTGTAATGGGGCCCATGACATTATTCTATAGCTGGATAAAATTTTCTGAGGATTCCAGGGCAGGTATTTTTAAATCAAGGTTTCCAGATGATTGAGAAGCACCTACAGGTGACATTGCTGATTGGTGATATGATGCTGCCAATACTTGTTGTGACACCACTGATGCATGACATGATGTTGCTGATGCTTGACATGGTGGTGCAGATGCTTGATGTGACACTGCCAATGATTGACATCGAGGTGCAGATACTTGATGGGTCACTACAGATGCTTGACATAACAGTCCAGATGCCTGATATGAAGCTGCCAATACTTGACATAACTGTGCAGATGGTTGAATTTTTGATGCATACGTTTGGCTTAATGGTGCATATGCTTCACTTATTGGTGCAGAAACTTGACATATTGGTACAGATTCTTTATGTATCGGTACAGGTACTATACATGATGGTGCAGATGCTGAACATGATGGTAAAGATGCTGGACATGACACAAATGATGCTTGACATGACGGTAATGTTGCTTGACATGAGGCTGCCAATGTTTGATGTGATGCAGTCATTTCCTGGCATGATCTTGATGAATGATGCAGAAGTGGAGGGGCACAATCAATAGGATCCTCCCAACATCTGTAAGAGAAGAAATTTGGAGAAGTGACATAAGTCAAAGTATGATGGCTCATGAGAAATTCTCCATGCTACATATAACCTGATCCACATTTATATATTATTAGCTCTTCACAGCATGTAACAGAAATCTTACATCTATATCCCTGGTTTTCATAGCCAGTGCCTTCATTCCAAAATGTTAAAGAACAGACATGAAACTGGGGAATTACTCAGCTGTGGTCAATAAAGACTCTCTACAAACACCCTGTACAGAGACTCTGAACTTGAGCAATGAAGCCAACTAATTTCAAGGCTTAGATTTGAAGTCTCTCACTTTGAGGCTGTCTTATCTAGGCTTTCTGTGTGAAAGATCCTCCATTCTATTAATAGGTACTCAGATAGGCACCACTAGGCAGGAACAAGGGAAAAGGTGATGGCCTCCACCCTTCTTCCCAATCTATCTCTCACCTATGTGTCTCATTTTGTGAATGCTGAGAATTGTCATTTCCAAAAAATTCCATGGTGGGTGACCCCAAGTCATCAATAACAGTCACCACCTGTACAAACACAACAGGGTTATTGTAAAAAAGATACAGGTATACCATACATCCCCGTCTTACATTTCATGCTCAGTCTATCCCAGTACCTGTTCTCGTGAACGATGCACACAAGATCCTTGTCCTTGCCCGGTTTGATGCTGCCCTGGTCGTTCATATTTTAAGTTTTGAAGCATTTCAATACATTGGGCAAATTCATATTCACATTGTTCTTGTTCTCTATCCTACAGGTTTTGATGCATCAAAAAATAAACATAAAAGTAATTCAATGTCTGAAAAAAACACCCCCTCCCAAGAAATGAACTTAACATTCAAATGAATTAAGAACAATAAAAGTCTGGTCTCTGTACATATGAGGCTATAGGAACTACTGACTGCTTTGCTAGCACAGTATTCAGGGACATGGCCCTGGGTTACAGACTTCTAAAAATCCAGAACACCCACACAAACATGTTTATATCATCTAGCCTATATTCATGTCTACCTTGCACAAATAATTTTCACTTTCTGGGACCACTGAATTGCAACATATTGAGTAGGCTAAGCTTAGTAAAGGAAGCAACCCTACATTTTTTGAAAATGAAATGTCCTTTCAGTTATAAAAGTAAACTGAATTTCTGTACCTCCTCTTCAATATCTGGGTAAGAATGTTTTTCATCATGGAAGGATCTACTTATATTCAAATCATAGACCTCTGTCATCAACACTCGTGGCCCACAGAGTTGAGCAAACTTTTCCCCAATAAGTGGACGCTGGTATTGATATGTTTTCCTTGGCTGCATTTGTAAGTAAACAAAGTATCAAAGATCTGCTGTTAGTCTATGCTTTTTCTTATTGTAAGAAACACAGTGAACATGGAGAGCGATTGCTTAACCAAGCCCTGAAGAAACCCCAGACATATAGATGTTCCTCTGGGCCCTGCTAAGACCTGCCTGGGCCACCACCTCCTATACATAACCAGACTGCAGACCCATTACTCATTATTATAAGAAATAAAAAATCATATCTACACTGAGAATTTAATTGTGTACTAATTCAAAAATTAAAAAACCCAAAACATTTTAGTTTAAAAACTTTTTAAAAAGGATAAATGTATTCACATAAATTTTCTTCTAAATAGTTCAATGAAATTTCATGATACTCCAAAAAAAATCCCTGCAAGGCAAGAAGGCCTTTTCAAAAACAAAGATGCCAAGACTCAGGAATTTGCCATTGTCACATTGCTGGGGCTAAACTGAAACAACCATCTTTTAGGTTTTATTCTATGAATATTGTCTGGGGAATTGGGGGTGGAGTATCTGCATTTTGGATCTGTAAGAGATACAAAGAATTCTGCCTAACTGATAGAAACTCACTCCCTTGCTTGATCATCTTGTATATTTAAGAATCCAGCCTTTTAGAAAATCATTATCCAAATACATGTTTATATCCACAATCAAGGATAGAAGAAATGAAGGCCAGCAGAAGAAAAGAAACTAGCTTATGCTGCTGTTTGCTGAGAAGGTTGGGATAAAGTCTTCAAAAGAGCTGCCCTCTCTTGAGATTTGCCCACACATGAGGAAAATCTGGACCAGTAGAAATCCAGTATTTTCATAGCAGCTCAACTTACTTCAACTATTCTCTGAAGCACAAAACATTCTTGTATATTTGAAAAGCTAGTAGATTAGAAACTATAAAGTTAACCTGGGCAAAGTGAATTTAAGCTCGACAGTGTTAGAGGAGCAAAAAATGCATTTTGAAAAACTTTCAGATGTACCTCAGCATTGTGGACCTGCAAATCTGTGTGTACTGTGGGTTCTACCACAGCTTCTGGGTGCACAGCCTGTAATGCTGTGGTTGGAATAGATGGGGCAGCCTCAGGTGCCTTCTGATGTCCTTGTTCTTGACCCACAATGACTTCTTGGAACTTAGGGTCTTTCTTGTCTTCAGAATCTTCATCATCTGAAGAAGCATCATGACATGCAAAATATTCATCAATTACATGTTCCTTAGGATTGGATATCTTTGCCTCTACCAAGGGTTTCTTCACATCCTCTTCAGTGCATTCTCCTTGTTCTGGAGAGGCCTGTTCATCTCGGCTGTCATTTAGGTGGAACTCTGGACCTACTTCTAATTCTCTGTCTTGGGGCTCTAGCATATATTTTGGATCTATCACATACCCCTGTCCAGATGTAGGGGCTAGGGAAAAAAGCACAGAGTAGATTGTGACAAAACAGTAAAACGTGCCAAAAAAGGAAAAATCAAGTGAATAATAAGAATTCTATTGAATTCTTCCTATTGGAAGAGCGAGAATCTGCACATATCTCATTGGGATTTCTAGAATGTACAAGACTGGGGATTGATTAAATCTGTGAAGAGATATTTAACTTTATTGCTCTGAAATCATCATCTCCAAAGGTTTACAGAAAACAAGCAAAGTTAGACTGGACATCTGTGATTTCACACCATTATAAACTGAGCATGGTCTTTATTTTAAACCTTGCTATGACTTTGAAGTTCATGCCATTTCTTTAGACCACATCCAAATAGTTAATTGTACTTACATGATACTGGTGTTGTTGATGAAATATCTGTAGATGAAGAACTTGTGCTTGTCCTCATGCCAGTGCTTATGCTTGTGGCTGCATTTAAGTCTGGGGTTATGCTTGAGTGAGAGGGTGTCCAGACCTGAATTAATTCAAATGGCATTCGCTGAGTGGCTGCTTGAACTTCTACAATCTCAACCTGAATTTCCAACAGAAGATAACACATTTCACTTACAAGATAGAATAAGACAGGCATCCTAGGAAAAACAGGGAGACCTGTCACAAACCTTAGACATACCTCAAAATATACTTCAGTAATTGAAGAATGACACAAAATCTTCACACACACACACACACACACACACACACACACACACACACACACACCTATACATCCTTAAAAATATTGTTGGGGTACTAAGCCTCAAAGAGGAACTGGCCACTGATGGGTTTTCTCAGAGTTCCTACACATGTAAGGTAGGCTTCAAACACAATAAATGCCAAGTGTGAGATAATGTTTTAGGCAGTTTAAATGGAAAATATCAGTAAGAGTATTTTGGCTGTAGGAAATAAATGAATTGTACACTAGAATTTCTAGGGTTAACGCTATAGTGCAAGTTAGGAGAATAAAAGAATAAAAGAATCAAACGATGTCAGTTTTCCCTAAGCCTGCTTATGTTTTAGTCAAATGTTATTTTAAAACATTTGTAGATGCTCAACTTAGGGTCAGGATAAGCACAAGGACTACTGTAAGCATGGCAGTTACTTACGGTAAGAAAAAAAAATAACAGAAACTGTCATGCTCATAAGATACTTATTGAAATGAAAGACTTTCTATATTGATAACACACATTAACTAAATAATAACATAACAAGAATAAAGGCCCCAATGGTTCTCTGGGTGACTGCCAATGTACATACTTCTGTTCCTGCTTCAGGACACTCCTCCACATTCACAACTTCAGCCTGAGCATCTGTATGCATTTTGTTCCTACGGTGGCGTTTTCAAAGCCTTAATAAAGCCATAAAGAAATCATTATTAATATGTCTTTTATGTATTGGTCAGGAAGCTTCCTCATTGCTGGATAACTTTCATAGTACTGGAAAGGGATTGAGGAAAGAAATTCATCAACAGGCTTACTAGCTGTGTACACTGTGATCAAGGATAATGCCTAGCATGGCAAGACATGCTCATGTTTACAATCATGGCATTACAATGTTATGGGTGCAACCAACCAATTTCTGACTGGATTGATGGCCACACCACAGGAGAAAATACATAGGAACTGATCTGTGAAGCGTCAGGAAGAGAAGTTGGAGATTATATGACCTAAATACATTGTGTGAAATTCTTAAAGAATGAGTAAAATCATATTAAAATTAACATTGTATAATGATATGTATGCATGGAAATACCATAAGTCAACCCACTACTTTGTTTGTCTAACTTTAAAATGTCCTGTGTCATGGGATTAGAGGTTTGATTCTGTCCAAAAACACTTAGCCAACATAGTTTATGTCCTGGTACTAAATCTTATTCTAGTCTTGCAAAGACAAGAACACAAAAACAAGGTTTATATTTGGGAGGTCAAGCAACAAGAAACCCACCATCAGTACAAAATATGAGAGGTTGATGTATAGTAATATGTCTCTCTTTTAAAAAATAAACAGCCGGGCAGTGGTGGTGCACGAATTTAGTCCCAGCACTTGGGAGGCAGAGGCAAGTGGATTTCTGAGTTCGAGGCCAGCCTGGTCTACAGAATGAGTTCCAGGATAGCCAGATCTACACAGAGAAACCCTGTCTCGAAAAAAAAGAAAAAGAAAAAGAAAAACAAAGAAAGAAAGAAAGAAAGAAAGAAAGAAAGAAAGATAGAAAGAAAGAAAGAAGCAAGATAACCTAACAGTAAATGTGCTAAGTGATATTTATGAGATTCTGATGGCATAAAGAAGAGTTAAAACAGGAAAAGCCAGTTAATGAGTTATTGCAGCCATCTGCATATATTATTTGGGCATGAAATGTACAATTTTTACTCTTACTGGTTTGATTTTCAGTGTGATATTATTTAAACATAAGCATATTATTTACAATAGTTAACACTTAGAGAAAATTCTAACACAACACACATACACATGTGTATGGGTGTACATATATACAACACACAAGTTGATTTCTTCTTGAAGGTAGGATCTCACATATCCCAGGCTAGGCTTAAACTCAGTATGTTGTCAAGGAAGACATTAGACTTTTTATTTTGGGGCTGGAGGAATGACTCAGCAGTTAAGAATACTGACTTCTCTTTCAGAGGCCCTAGTTTCAATTCCCAGCTCCCTCAATGGAAGCCTACACCTCTCTGTAACTCCAGTTACAGAGTATCTCACACCCCTCTACAACTGTTGTTTTTCACTGGAGATATGTGGCTCACAGACATACATGTAGGCAAAATACACAGATAATGATTGTCTTTAAATTGCTCTATGTGCCCCCACCTCTCAACTCAGATATCAAAGGCATATGCTGGTAGGTTTATGCTAGGCAAGCCCTCTGTCAACTGAGCTACATTCCCTGCCAGTGGAGAAATCCGTTTTTTTTTTTTTTAAGTGACAAAACACACATTTCAAACACTTCAATTAAAGCTTTCAATTCAAGGATTTTTGGTCGATTCAGATCATAAGATGATTATAATGATTTTAGTTCCCTTTGCATTTTTAGCCTTTTCATATTTACATATTTCTTTATATGCTGGTGACTTACTCTGGGGAAGCACTAAGATAACTCTCCAACCCCAAGACAGTTTGAGAACATTTTCATAGCTCAGAAAAGGTATTCCACTGTTCTAGCTACCATTCCTCTCTGTCCCCATCCACTCTGCACACAATACTGGCCAGAGGCAACCTCTAATCCACCTTCTGCCTCTGTTGAGTTCCCTGTTATGAACTTATAGATGAGCAAAATTCAGTTTGTCTAGGCAGGCTTCACAGCAGGTAGGCTTGGTGGCCAGCAGGCTTTGAACAGAGCCTTCACAGGCTTCTGATTGTAAGCCCTGGGTCTTAAGGGACAACCATACAATACTCAGATTCCTCCTTGTTTTCAATTGAAACCAGTCACTGAAGTTTAAACACTTCACATCATCCTGGACTTTTTGTAAGCCCCGAGCCTTGGCTGCAAAATATTGTTACTTTTTATCCATCTGTTCCCAATCGTGATTTTTTTAAGGTAGTAAGTAACCTGGGACCCCTAGCTCTCCCATTTACTTCAGACATTAATCTATCTTTCACCTTAAATTTACTTGGCTTGGTAGAACTGTCTCAAAGCCAAGCTTGGGTTTTGTTTGAAAGCTTAAGGCAAATTTTTGCCTTTGCATTGTCTTTCAGGCTGTGCATGGTGGCCCACTCATCTAACCCCAGAACATGGGAGGCAGAGGCATGAGAATCTCTGTGAGTTAGAGGCCAGCCTGCTTTATATAGTGAGTTCCTGGAAAGCCTGAAAATCTCTCTCTCTCTCTCTCTCTCTCTCTCTCTCTCTCTCTCTCTCTCTCTCTCTCTCTCTCTCTCTCTCTCTCTCTATCTCTCTCTCTGTTTCTCTCTTGCTGTCTAGCTCTTTCTCACTTTCTCTTGCACTCAGGCTTTCTCTCTCCTCGAGCCTCTCTCCCCATTCTCCCTCTCCCTTTCCTTTTCACTTTCCTTCTTTCTCCCTCTTGCCCCTCCCCTTTCCCCTCCTCTCTCCCACACACAAACTGACAAATAATGTGACCTGCACTAGACATCTTTTCACCTGAGAGCAAGTGAATGTTTTGCTCCATTGTCCTGTGAGGATGGAGCAGGATATAAGCCACTGCTGCATCATTAGGGAACAACCTCAGATGTATATTATGTGCTCTTTTCTGTCACTTTTTTCTAAAACCATTATTGGATTAATCGAGGAAATGATACAACAGACAGTAGTTAAATGATTCCTTCCATACATTAAAATGTACAGATCTGGAAACTGGAAGAGGTATTGGTGGTGGTCTACTCAAACTCACATACAGATGTATGTATGTATGTAAGTATGTATGTATGTATGTATGTATGTATGTATGTAGGTAGGTAGGTAGGTAGGTAGGTAGGTAGGTAGGTAGGTTGGTAAGCAGGTAGGTAGTTGCGAGAAAAATAGACAGAAAGGCAAGAAAAATTCTGTAGTTTTAAACATAATTTGAGTATGTTAAAAATTAAAAATTAAAAACCATATATCCGTGTTTGTTCTATTGGAAGACAATAAATTATGTTAAATGATATGGTAGATTCAGAAAAGCTAATTCGTCATTTTAAAATTCTTAATCTTTCTTATTTTGCCTTTATTTACCAAAAAAAAAAATCTTGTTTTGGCTCTGCATTATTTACAGCCATGATACCTCTTACCTATGGTGTTGTATAGTACTGTCATCATCGGAATCATCATCTACAGCATTTGTTTGAATGTTAACTGGTTGTGCCTGCAAAAAATTAGCATCATCAGTTGTCACCATTTTAGCATCTCTGAGAATCAAATCTACAGCTTTGTACAGAGAAGAGTTACACCTTCTTCTAACCCCCTAATTGGCATTAAATATACCTATATACTAGAAAAACTTGACATTTCTAACATGCATTATATATTCAAGTTAATCCAAGTGTCACGTCAGTTTGAAAAAGATGCTAGGTTTACAGGTATAAAAACAATTTATGCACATACAGTGGTTTAGTCCAACACTAGTAGATCAAGGAATTTCACTTTGATTCAAGTTCACTGCTTGCTATTTTACACCCTCACACTATAAAGACTCCTCTGACTGCTATCTCTGTTCTCTTTAATTTGTTTTCCAAAATATCAACTGGTATAGAAACAATATCCTAGAGGCACAGGGATAAAAACTGGAGGAAATCGCAAATAGACTTTCTGGTGCCATGTTGGAGACTAGTGAAATATGGGTGGGACAACAAAATTTGTTTTCTCTTTCTCAGAATAGGAAACAGATCTTGGGCTGAGTCATCCTGTATATTAGAAGTCTACATTCTTATGGCAGAAGATAAAACTCAGATCCCAGAGGGTTGGTATGAAGGAAGAGTGAATGAGGCAATCAAATCAGACAACTTCCTTCAGTCTTCTCCTCTATACAACTTTCCTCACTCTCTTCAATATGGAAAAGTGGTTTGTTCTGAAATTGAATCTAGGAGGGATCTACTATGTCATCACAATAGAAACATGGTCCACAGCCAAACAGAGCTCTTTATATAGGCTGCTAACACTACCCAGTCTTCAATGTTCTAGTTAGCCCTGTATCCATTCATTCCAAATCCGGGAGTTTCCATCCCCATGACTAAAATCAACCCAGATTCCTGCCATTCACATCTGGTTATCTCCATTCTTGTTTCTTTATACTTCATGTTCCACATTCAAAGCAGCCTAGGGATTTCAGTCTAGATCATACTCTGCTTAGCATAAATATTGTATGTATTACTACAGTGAGCAAAGTTCTGCACAATCTATCACTTTCCTGTCTCCACCATCCCCTTCACTCTTTCCCTTATTTGAGTCACATAAGCAATTTTATTCCTTCAAACTCTCCAAATTGAGGTCAGTGTACTCTCTGTATAGACTGCCTTTGTTAGACTTGGGGGTACCCTATTCAAAACAGAAATCACAAGCTCACTTTCCCATGACACCTTTTATCAGTGCCTTGTCTGTTAGCTGCCTGTATGTGATTTCTTGGTACTTACTGCAGTATCTAGGACATGAAAAGTATTTCATGTCATTGAAAATACAAACTAAATGATTTTCAGTCTAACACATGCATTTTAATAACTAGCTTTTCCTTTGGCCTGTAAAAAGCCTTTACAATCAAGTACCTAAGGTTGTGAGAGAGGGAGGACATGAAAATTCACTTTATAAAACTAATATACAAGTTGTTCTTTCCTTGCTGAATACTAAATGTATGTACACTGATGTCCAGTAGCTGGAAGAGAAAATGCTGTGCCCATCAATAAGAGAGAGATATAGAGCATACTCACTGACTCATCCGGCGTACGTAGAACAGAAATGTTTCCCACAACATAGTACTTTTCCTCCCATAACAGCATTGGAGCAGAAGACCAAATCTTTCTGCTATTAGGACCGAATTTTCCAAAAAATACAAATGACTCTAACGGTGACAGACATAATGGCAATTATATCAGAAGCAATCCTGGCTAAGAGAGCAGGCAGACAACTTCCACATCACAATGCTGTTTGTCACCTCACTGGAAGTTTTCAAGATTCTGAGCCATGGGCTTCTCTTTATCTTCCTTCCCTTGCAGCTAAGATCCCCAGAATCCCCACATGGTCACCACTAATGTATGAGGCATGCATACTGAAAAATCAAAGGTGTGATTTTTGTGCTGATGTCAATCTTTTTCTTTTGATGTATGGATTCTTGAGTTAGTCTCTAAAAGAAATAGTGTGTGTGTGTGTGTGTGTGTGTGTGTGTGTGTGTGTGTATTCATGCATCTGTCCAAGTGATTTTTAATGATATTTCACCTTTAACTTTCAAGAAAGAAATAGGAGAAATATTTTAACACGCATTTGGGTACCTGAAGCAAAAAGTATTATACCTTATCTCTGATTAACTCAGATATTTTAAGGGTCAATTTTAAATTTATATCTTGATTTCTCAGCTTGTACTTCCTTAACCCTCAAAAACTAGGTCCCATACTACACCTGACATAAATGTTATCTATTGAAAAATTTAGGTGAAATGACTTCTTTCCCCAGGTCAGTGTATAGAGATTTAGAGTTTATATTCTATATATTGACCCTTGATATAATGTTAGAATTCTAGACTCCAGTGAATCTAATTTGTGGTATGGTTTACAAACTAAAAAATCCATCTGTAACTTATTCAAGTTATTCATGGAGCTCCTTTTAAGCTATTCAGTGCATTAAACATTTTTTTGGATTAGGTTTTTAAAATTATTTTGTTTTGTCAAAGGAGACATCCACATCCTCAACCTATATAATCATCCATGTTTCTATATGACCTCACCTTATAAATTTCAGTATTTTTAAATATCTAATGTAGTCAGAAATTGTGAGTGTAGCAGTATCAGGTATTTCACAGTGACAGTAATACAAGAATTAGTATGCTAGCAATCAGGGAATACAGCACTCATGGACATCATGTAAGTATCATCATCTGGGTTGCTTACCATCATAAGAATCCTGTAGGTACAAGATGAATTTCATGTACTCATATATATATCTCCCTTGGTACATGGTCCTGTAACAATATGTGTCCTGGCCACTCTGACCTACATTTCCTTTTCTTATATAACAGCAAAATTCGATTAGGCTTCCCACTAAAGAGAGCAAGATACAAGTAAAGTTACGTAGTCTGATGGATTATTTCAGACAATAATAGTCTACCTTAGTCAAGACAATATTGTAAAGAACACAACTTTCTTTCCATAAATGCTGGTCCTCAGAAGAGATATCATTCTTATATCCATAAAATAGGCACTAGCTGGAACACAATACACTAGTATTTGTATAGCACTACTAAAATTCGAGAAAGGCTGCTGTAATTATGTTTTATTGTAAAGACTAAGACAGGGTGGGATGATTTCTCAATTAATTAATTTTATTGACTCTTTTAGAATTTCATATATGCATGTGATATATTTTAATCATGTTCCCATTCCCTCCAACTTAGCTCAGATCCAGTTCCACATATCGACTCAGTCCTTCCTAAATTTGTGTCCCCCAAAATACACAATTCCAATGTGTACTACCCATATCCTTCCACTAGAGCAACAGTTCTCAGCCCTTTGGGGGTAGAACAACTCTTTCATAGGAGTCACCTAAGACCATGTACATATCAGATATTTACATTACCATTCAAAACAGTAGCCAAAGTACAGTTATGAGGTAGCAATGAAAATAAATTTATGGTGGGGGGTTACCACAGCATGAGAGACTGTATTAAAAGGTCTCAGCATTAGGAAGGTTGAGAACCACTACTAGGGGCTACATCCTTAGAGGTACCCCACTCTTCCTCCCACAGCATCCATCAGCTCTCTTGAGCACTTCCACAGCTTATGAGGGCTTGTCATCTGACAGTATTGTCCTATTGAGCTCCTCCATAAGTCTCTAGAGGAAATAATTTTTAGTGTGAGAAATGTAGTATTTGAAATTATAGGCTATTAACTTAAATAGATATATTATCAGCAACTACACTGATTTTTTTTCAAAAACTACTAAGGTGTAAGAGAGCAAGGAATTGTTCAGCTAAGTATTACTTTTCACACACAATTCAAAAATTAAATTAAAAGAGAAAACAAAACCATGTATGCATACCTATATTTGCCAATGGAAGATTTAGAATGATCTTCTCAGATATGTCATCCTTTTGTTCATCATGAACAAGATTTAATAGGCTCGTCCCAATTATATCTTCCTAGGGAGCAGGAGAAAGAACAGATTTTGCTTTCAATACTAATACCATTAGTCTACCCTGTATCCTTGCCATAGGTGTTTAGTGCTGCCCATGCCATTTATACCTATAGGTGCAGTGCTTCAGGCAGTTTGCATTACCCTCTAGTGATTACTCCACATTACAATCCATTCTGTCCACAGTTTTCCTGTGCATTATCTCCCTCAAGTAGTTGGATTCTTCCCTACCCATTTCATAGACCTCAGATGCTGTAATCCTCACCCTGTCTTGTTTCCCTCTTTGCTATGAGCCTGGAAAAAATTCTCAGCTCCTCACCCATAACTTTGTCTCCAGTCTTGAACCAAGCAAGTGAATCTGGATGGAAAACCCCACACAACTGTGCCACACAACCTTGCCAGTAAACTGTGCCACACAACCATGCCACAGAACCATGCCACACAACCATGCCACACAAACAGTGACTATACAACTCTGCCAGAAAGCCTTTCCCCTGACTCTGCACTTTCTCACTCTTCAATGTGAATCCTTTCTTGTTTGCACCTTCCTCATACTTTCAAGTCCCATGCTCTCTCTACATTTTAATTTATCCTTGTTTATTTTGATGGAAAAAGTTCAACTCTTCCCCCTGTACCATAAAGGGACACTTATCTTTTCAATAAAAATATTTTCATTGGTCCATATATCAAATGGAATGCCCTGAGTCCAAGAACAACCTGAGGCTACATAAGGAGTTTTTGGGCGGGCTGAACTATAGAATGCTACCTTATCTTGCCAAGAAAGAAAGGAAAAAAGAATGAAAAAAAAGAAAGAAAGCCATAGTGAAACCCAATTATTTTGTGTGTTAATTTTTTAAAGGAGTTTGACAAAAGTTAAAAATTAAAAATTCAACAAATTTGATGTGAAATATAAAGAACCAAGGGGTGTTACCTATTCTTCCATTGCAAGAGAGGTGGCATCATTACTATAGAATCATTGGGTTGGAGACTAGCTCAGTAGGTGTATGCTCACCTGATAGCGACAAGGCCTTTCTTTAAATCAGGAGTGAAAGCACAAGCACTCAGTCATTACAAAAGAAGTCAGGCATTAACCCTGCTCAGTGCCATTTTCTGAGACTCTTAACAAAAAGCATGTTTTATTTTTCTGACAGACATTTCATCTTAGACACACATGAGAGGATTGGATAGGGTGAGGGAAGAGTAAGAACTTTTGCCGGAATCCCAGCATGTTTTTATTGACTAAACACTGAAACTAGTAGAAAAGATGATGTCACAGAGTCATAGCTGAACACCAATGACTTATATGAACATAAAATGAAATAACTTATGAACAACAATCCAGAATGACCAATTTCCCCAAAAGCTGCACGTACTTACTGGAAGATAGCCAAGAAGAGGTGTCACATTCTGAGATACAAAAACAACTTTTCCTTCTATGTTCAGTACAATTGAAATATTTTCAAATGACTAATAAAGACAGAATAATAACATAATTAAATAGTGGAACAATAATAAAATGATAGCTTTATTTCTGAGTGTATAAATTATTAGAATAGAACACAGAAAATGTATTGCACTTCTTACATATCTATAAAGTAGGCACATCTTTAATTAAAATTCTATTATTCTGCCTCCTACACAGAATCTACTTCACCTTAAGCATGAGATATTTATCAATGATGTACCACTTGGACAAACATACTTCAGTGTACCCAAAATCAATAACTAAACTTTCCATCTCACACTAGAAATATTCATTTCTTAGTGTAGATGGTCACACTTTAAATATGTTAAGTATTTGAATGCTAAACGTTTTTAAAGACACATTCATTTATACTTAGCCTAGTGTTCAACTTAAAAATATAGTTAGTGCTATCAATTTTCTAATGTATAATGGTGTGAAGTCAGGTTTCCCAGAAGGTGACATTTAGAGCATGTGAAATACCAAAATGTTGTCCAGAAAAAGGAGATGTGGATACCTGTGTGCCTGCCTCAGTATCACCTCTAAGAAGAGGACAAATAAAGCGAGGCTCTCCTAGGAATTACTGCTAATCCAATGTACTCATTCATTTAAATTTAGAGTTGTGATCCAGATACTGCTTGTGTGATCCTCAATTCCAATATTTATTTTAAAGCAGTACTTCCTTAACCTATTCTGCAATAAAATGATTATTTTAAGAAACAAGCTCATAGAATTCATACAAGTAGATAGTTGCAAGTAACAGTACCTCATTGTAAACACAAAATGGCAATAAGTCCTCAGAAAGAAGCAATATTGGTGATAAATCTCTGATAAAGTGAATTGTACAATAAAAAAGCACAAACATTTTAAAATATTTTTATTTTGTGTGTGTGAGTGGATTTCCCTGCATATGTGTCTGTGTACCATGTGTGTACCTGGTACCCATACAGGCCAGAAGAAGGCATCACATCCTCTGTAGCTGGAACTACAGACCATTGTGTGCTTCAGTGTGAGTGCAGAGAATTAAACCTATCTCCTCTGCAAGAGCAGCCAGTACTCCTATGTGATCATGAATATCTTCATACCATAATCATTAGTGAAACAAAAAATTAGTTTCAAATATTCTCTTATTACCTGTTGTGTTTTGGAACTGGTTTGAGTTTATCCTCACTCAAACGTTCATGCAAGAGAAGATATTTGTAGCACATAAATAGCAACTGACCACCTCCTAGAATCATTGTGTTAATCAAAAATTGTATGCTACTTTTGCTGAGTATTGAATTAAGGATTACCCACATGCTAGACAAGTGCTATTATTGAGCTAACATCCCCCAGCTCAATTGAAAAACAAAAATATCAACTTTTTTTCATGAGTCAAAATATGAAAACAATGTGTCCCTGTTTCCACAGGCACTAAAATTATTTTTTTCCCATTTTTGTGCTTAAAAACAGCTGTGATCATACTTGCAACATATTTGTGCCATAAAAAATCTTCTCTAAGAAAAGGTTTTCCAGGGAAGTTACTAACACCAGACAAAAGCTAAAAGGTTGTAGAAGAGTGACTCTCACAGTTTCACAGCACACGGCCTGCACTTTTGTCTACAACCATCTCTGCAGTTGATAGTCAGCTTCTGGAATAGTTTAAATGTGCATTTGGTTTCATAAAAGTATTGACAGATTTCAAATGAGATATTCTGAAGCCTCTTCACAACACAGATTTCAACAGATGATACCTACCTACCTACCTTGTGTTTTTAAATAAAAGTGCTTGAAAGGATAAAAGATGCCTGCACATGGTTTAGGTTTCCATCTAAGAGTGTGTATTGTTATAATATTTGCTCTGTTATTGTTTGAAAACTTGTTCTTTCCAGCTGTGCTTTGAAACGTGATGTAGTGCATCTTGCATTCTAGGTGATCGACAAGTAAATGTAAACAACAAATTAAAAGACCCTTACCTGAAGAACCGTCTTATGGTATTCTTCATAGGTATTAAAAACAGGAACTGTGTTTTGTTCATAATTTGTTTGTACATTGAACATTCCTTTGCATAAAAGAAATGGCAGGTGTTAAATTAAGATAACTATTGATATTAGAATTCTCAGCTTATAATTTAGAGAAATACTTTGTTAGTTTGGTAGGGGGTGCTTATGTGTTCCATTACTCATGTGTAGAGATTCAAAGACAACTTTGGGGGGTTGAATCTCTCCTTCCATCTTTATGTGAGCTCTGTGAAAGTGATGAGAACAAGGTGTGTGTAGAACTCGTGAAGTAGGGTGCTAGCAGCTATAGGCATTTTGAAGAGGGTTGAAGAAGAAATGCATTGTAAGGGAGTGGGCACAGCCTAAAAAATATATTTGGAAAGTTTAGCCACAAAGAGTGCATAGAATCAGGGAAATGGACCTAAGTCAAACCTCTTTGAGAAGACAGAGAGGCAATAGCAGGCTGTTCTCTGGGTCTCTTTCTAGATGATCCATATCCAAGTCTATTCATCAGTTTCTGAAGTCTCTTCAGCAAATTGCAAAGATCTTCATGGGTTATCCTCTGGCATGGATTAGAGGCACCACTAATTTACAGAGAAGTAAACATGAGCTTTATGTATGGTAAAGCTGAGGCTAATTACTGATATAGTGCCCCAAAAGAGGACTAAGACGACAGAAAGACAGATCTTTTTCATTCATATAACATCCAAGTTCTTCATTATACACTATAACTTCTGTGGCAGAATATGTCAGAAAATGGCCTTAATCCCAGTACTCCGGTGAGATGGCAGAAGGATTGTGGATTTGATGCAAGTCTTGGGCTAAATATCATGAGCTAGTTTCCAAAATAAATGATAAATGAACAAGCAAACAAATAAGATCTATTTCTATTAAAACAATAACATGAAAGTCAATGTTGCCACCCTTTGGCTGTGAGGCTGTTAAAAGTAAAAACCAATCCATTTCCATGTCTTCCCAGTACAGCCTAATACAATGTCTGGCACTGTTGTTTAGCAATCACTTAAGTTAAACCTGAATTAGCTTGAGTGAAATGGCAAGACTTAGCTTCCCTTCTGTTCTCACCTGCTTTAACAGTAATTCTTACCAGGTCTTACAATGAAACTGGGGGAAGAGAAAACCCACAGAAGAGACCAAAATACCCTCAACTTCCCTGACAAAGTTTGTCTACATCTGAAATAACAACAGAGGTCAGAACACAAAGCTTTGCCAATTGTATTACAAATTCTTACCTCCTCATTTTTTGTGTATTCCTCTCCATTTCTTTCAGTCGGTTAGAGGTGGATTCTAAAACCAAATAAGACCATTCTTTTACTAAGTAAACATCTTTCTACAATCTATAGCATCTCCTTGCTGTAGCTGTCTTATGTCTATCTTGCTCTATGCCTGATAATCATCTATGTCTTTGTTTGCATGTATCCTGTTGTTATCTTGAGTCTATCTCCCATCAAAGGATCTCCTACACTGCAGCTATTCTGAGTCTATCTTCCATTTATGGATCATCTATACCCCAGCTATCATGTGCCCTTGTTCCATCTATGAATCATCTATGTTCTAGATAGCCTGTGTCTCTCCCTATCATATTCCCTCTAACTATCATGTGTTTAATTTTCATCTGTCAATTATCAAATAGTTCTCCTGTGTCTACATTATCTCTATTATCTTCCACCAATCAGTCATCTATCTTTCTACACACCTCTGTCTATCATCAATATGTCTATGGCCTATCCTCCGAACAATCTGCTATATGCCTTCTACCCAACTATCATCTATTCCCTAGAAATCCTAACTATGCTGTTTCTATCTTTCAAATTATCTACATTCCAGCTATCCTGTGTCTATCCACCTGGTAGGTCTCCTGTCTACTATCTATCCTTTGTCTTCTCACTGTGCTGCATCTACCATCTATTCTATAGCTATCTTGTCTTTATTATACTACCTATCAGCTATCATGTAGCTAATCTGAGTCTCTAGGCTATACCTAGATACCTTTGACTAACAGAAATATGTCTGTCTATCTATCTATCTATCTATCTATCTATCTATCTATCTATCTATCTATCTATCATCTATCTATCAATCATCAATCATCTAGCTTTCCTGTGCATGTCTTCTATCAACTACTCTCTGGATATATTTTGCCTATCTTCCATCTATCTATATTCTATCCTCTAGCTATCCGATATCTCTATTCCATCAATGCACCACTTATCATCTAGTTACCCTGAATCTCTGATCTCTCTATTCTTTATCTTCTAGCTATCTTGTATCCATAGATCTACCAACTATCCTCTAGCAACCTTAGGTCTATATTTTACCCATGTGCCATCTATCTTCTAGCTGCCCTGCTTATCTCCTATCTATCATCAATCTTCCAAATTTTCTGTGTGTATGTTTCAGCTATGTATCATCTATCATCTATCATCTACCTATCCTGTGCCTGTATTCCATCACCTATATGTCATCTATCCTCTCCCTATCCTGTATGTCTATACCATTAATATATCACCTATCATCTAGTTACCCTGACTCTGTAAACCATCAACTATACTCTGGCTATTCTGTGCCTGGATGCCATCCTTATATCCAATATCTTTCTTCCAACTACAGTGTGACTCTATGCCATCCATAGTTCATGTATCTGCTAGCTAGCCTGCATATCTATCTATCTATCTATCTATCTATCTATCTATCTATCTATCTACAATTCAATAGTCTCCTGTATATGACTTCCAACTATCATCAATCCTCTAGCTCTCCCGTGCCTTCCTTCCATCTATGGTTCATTTATCCTCTAGCTATCCTGTGTTTGTGTTCTATCTATCATCTATCCTCTAGCTATCCTGTGTCTGTCTTTCATGTATCATCTGTCTCCTAACAACCTTGTGTCTGTTTGCCATGTATCTACCATCTATCCTCTAGCTGTCCTGTGTCTGTTTACAATCTATGTATCATTTATCCTCTGGCCACCTTTTTCACTCTTTCATCTATCCTTAACATCTAGTTCCTCTGTGTCTCTGTTTCATATAATTATCCTCTTTCCTTTACATATTCTTTGTTTATCTCCTATTTATCTATCATGTATCCTCTAGAAGCTAGAGTGTAGCTATTTTGTCTGTCTTCTATCTATCTATTATCTACTTCTTGTTATCCTATGTCTATCTTCTATCTGTCTATTCTCTGTCTTTAACCTGTGTCTATGTCCCATCTGTATGTTGCCTACAGTGTCTCTATCTCCATCTATTTAGCATCTATCCTCTAGATCTTCTACATACATCATCCTTTTCTCTCTCTTCTACACTTTATACATTCTGTGTCTATAATCAGATCACTTTTTCTTTATCCCATATCTCTCCTCTATCATATATTAGCTAATGTTCATCTTTCTTCTTCTCGGATACTCTTCAATTCTTCAATTTATTATCTACTATCTAATCCTTTATATTCTATATTCTATAATTTATTATCTGTTGTTTATAATCTATCATCATTTTAAATTAATGATCTATAACTTATCACTTATTATTAACCATCTTTTATGTAGTTGTTGTACTGTATGACCCTCATGATAAAACTGGTCAGTATTTAAAAATACAGCCAGTCTGTTTTGTTTTGTTTTTCAATCGAAGGTACCAGAAATTGTGAACTTTGCTATAAATAGTATTCCTCAAGAAAAGAAAAGCTATTTCCTAAAGACCAAGTTAGACAATTAAGCCTGGATAACTCAGACAGTTAACTATACAGCTTTATATTAACTATTAACTGATACAACTGAAATATGAAATTATCACATTCACAGTTTACTGTTGGTGAGTTCACCATCCCTATTTCAATGATTGGGACAAGATTAAACAAGAAATATCTAAGGATTTTGCCCTTAAAACAGAGCTCCATCTTAGTCAACCTTACCTCTCCACTCACTTGAAGTCAAGTAGTCTCATGTTTACTGTATCCTGGCAACTATAGAACATACTCTGCTTATGAGATTGGTTGAGAATATAAGACTCACTGATTATGATTGGTCCTAAAAGGCAAGGCTGTGATTGGTCAGAAAAAAATTTAAATGGCTGTAGTGGCTGTTAAGAGCCAGGCTGTGATTGACCTAAATTACAAAGTTAATGTTACTATGATTGGTCTTAAGACTCACCATTGTCTAAACATAATAAAGAACTCACATTAGTCTAAACATAATCCTTAGTGAATGTGATTGGTGGTTAGTGGCATGGTTGTGATTGGCCTAAAATATAAGCCTCGAAGACTGTGACTGGTTCTACAAGGCATAGCATTTGGGCTCAAGGTGTCTGTAGGAAGACATTCACCAGTTGCTGCCTTTTGTTTCCTGGTATGTATCACCAGTCCCAATAAAAGATTTCTCTTAAGAATACTTGTAAATATATCTATATCTTTATATATTTTTACTTCTATTTTATGTAAATATTTGGCCCAAATATATATATATATATATATATATATATATATATATATATATATATATATATGTGTGTGTGTGTGTGTGTGTGTGTGTGTGTGTGTGTGTCTGTGTGTGTGTGTATACCATGTGCATGTATGAAACCTACAGAGGTCAGAAAACTATGTTGGATTTTCTGCAATTTGAATTACAAATAGTTGTAAGCCATGAAATAAGTTCTGGGAACCAAACCTAGGTCATATACTGCAGCAAGACGCATTCCTAACAGGAAATCCATTTCTTCATCCCCCTCAAGGGAAATTTTCTTGCCTTCTATTTATAATCTAATCTATGATGGTAACTCAGGAATAAACAATCACATGAAAGAGAGATATAGAACAGGCAGCAAAGCAGCAATGGCAGCTTAGGTGTCAGCAGACTGAACTATGAAAGCAGCAAGGTAGCTGTTCACACAGCTACAGCTACAGAAACAATAGCTGAACAGTTTAAGAATGCCTATGGGAGAAAGAAAGGCAGAAGAACAACAACAAAAGCAGGAATAGACCTGAGGAGGAAGAAGTGTTCCCAGTTGCCAGCTAATAGCTCTAATGCTAGTTTGTGTTCATAGCTAAGAAATCCCCTACCTTCTATGTATATACAAGACCTAGAAAACTGGCTGCTTCCAAAGGCTGAGATATTTCAATTTCCTAGCCTTAGACCTGCATGTTTAAGCACAGCAGAAGACTGAAGATGCTCACATTGCCCCAAGCTTTGGGGGCTAAATTGTCTGGGCTCATATTGCTGCTCAAGTCTTCGGATCAGGGTTCAGCAAGAGAGTGAGGGCAGATGCTAAGAATGCAGACCAGACAGAGTATGATACAGTCCAGTTTATTCTCAAGCCTCACTTCTTCTTTCTTTCCAAGTTTCTTGTTCCTAGTCCAAGTCCCAAGTTTCAAGTTCCTAGTCCCTAATGCCTCCAAGTTCCAAGTTTCCAGTCCCCTCTTCTGTCTGCCTCTCACCTTTTATAAGTCTCACTTGTTAAGTCACACCTTTAAGTCAAACACACCCAAGGGAAAATACTGAGTATATATAACAAGATGTTTTCAGAGTGTGCTCAGCTGTTGTAGGCTGTTGAAACAAGTGTCTTGTCAGGGCATGTGGCTCAAGATGGCTGCAAGGATGATAGCTGCCTTTCTGTCAGCTCACCACAGGTCCCCTTTTTTAAATTGTTTTTCAAAAGGTAAGGCTAGGAAAAATTAGGGACACCGTGCCTACCTTAGGCCAGAACAAAGGACCCAAGCCTCCTTTTCCCATCTTTGGATATTCAACAGCCATTGATTGAGCTCCTGTCTTAGGATAGGGAGGCCTCCTGTTTTAGGGGCAAGGGTCTTGAAGTGTTCTCTTACCAGTCATTGACTATCTGGCTTAGAGCATAAGTTAGGGGTTAATCCTCATTAGTCTTGATGACAAAGGTTTTAGAAAATCCCCTACTTCCAGCCTGTAATAATAGACCTGTATGGGTTTCAATTGACTAGTATCTATCTGTTGTCATACAAAAGCCATCAGTTTGTGGAACAGCCTGGACCCTAGAGACAAGAGTCTAAACAATGCCTGAATAGTTAGTACAACAGCAACACTCTTTTTTATAGGGCAACACATAACTCCCTCTGTCTGAAGAGTAAAAAGAATAAGTCCTTCTATTCTGTTTACAAATGTGGTATAGCAGAATCTAAATCTATAGAAATACAGAAGGGATCATAGCTTTGATCTTAACAAAACAAGTAGAGAAATAATTATTACTGCTCCACTCAATCTCAAACCCAAAAACAACAATAGTAACTGTGGTAGTTTGTTTTTTCCTGTGTCTAAACAATGTTCCCCACTAAATCATAAGTTGGGCAACCAAGAGTCCAATAGAGAAACCCTGGAGGTATGGGTGGTGATGTCTCCTTCCACTTTGAAGACTTCCCAAGTCAGGATTGAAGGCAATTGAGAAGCATCTTCATGTTTCCTGCAGAAAAAATTATGCTTCTCAGGCAGTTAACCTCCCTGGGTTTGTTATTGTTGTCTATTTGTTTAATCAGTCTCTCTGGAAGCCAGCATGTGGCATCTACAGTTTGGGTATATATACAGACAGAACATCTTCCCCAGATAAGCACTGGATCTGGCCCATTCCAGGTTCCAGTTAATGAGTCTTTCCAGAGGACTGTTGCAAAATGCTTCGTGGTATCAGGATGCCAGAATCTATCTACAGCAGATTTTCCTTCAGATTCCAAAGTTTAAAAATTTAAAATAAAGAGCATATGATAAAGTGTTGGGAGCCAACTTCCCCGTATGAGGAACTTCAGAACCCAACTCGGTCAGGGCAACTAGCTGGTAAAGTTCCCAGGAAAATGGGACAAGGATAAGTTCTCGGTTCAGAGACTATAATGTTCCCAGGTAAATGGGACAAGGACATGTTCTCGGTTCAGAGACTATAAAGTTCCTGGTTTGGGACAAGTTACTATAAAGCTACAGGTTTGGGGACAAGTTCTATAAAGTTCCCAATTTTGGGACAAGTTAAGTAGAAAAAGCGAAAGGAGTAGAGCTTAAGAAGGCTACTTTGGAAAAGTTCTTACAGGCCGTGGATGAGGTTTCAGTTTCAGGGAAGGATCTTATGATGGCCAAGTAATGAAGGGTCCAAGAAAGATAATGTTAATTGATTTAACTTTCAAAATGGGTATGATTCTGAGTTGTATAGTTATATTTTTTCTGGATAAAAACAATGTAAAGGCTTTTCTGGTTACTGGCTAAAGGAAAGTCTAATTTGGAAAAAAAAGAAGTTTTTTTCTATGAGTTTTCTGAAGAGGTCATTAATGTAGTAGTCATGTCTTCCAGAATTATATAGATCAGACATGACAGAGGTAGACCTCCAGAACACTAGATTCCAGAGAGTCAAAACAATTATCTTGATACTAAACTTTGTTTTGAGTCTTATATATTACAGAATACAAAGCTTTGTTGAATAAATCTTCTTATTACCTGCATGTTCACTGATGACCTGGACTTCCAGCTGGATGCAGTTAAGACAGATGTCAGAGGCTTATCAATTTACGCTTCCCCTCATCCCTCTTCTAATATCTCAATGCCCATGTTCAGCTTGAAGAAGTTAATGAAGTGTTGGTGCCCCAATTCCCTGGACTTGGGGACTGAGGTGGTAAATATTAGGCTGTCTTTATCTGTATAATTGTTACTAAGCTGATGCAAAATTCAAGGATTTCATTGGTATAAATTTGTGGGTACAAGGCTTAGACCTTTCACTTCTCCAACAGGGGAAGTTGTGTGTTGCCTTAAAGAGTGTTGCTTTTATATCAACAGTTTAGATATTAAGTCTCTTGTCTCTCAGGTTCATGCTGTTCAACAAACTGATGTCTTTGGTAAGGCAACATATAACAAATGAAACCCATACAGGTCCACTATTACAGGCTGGAAGTAGTGGACTCTAAAACCTCTGTCATCAAGACTGATGAGGATTAACCCCTAACTTACATGTTAAGCCAGATAGCCAATGACAGGTAAGAGAGCATATCGAGACCCTTGACCCTAAAATAAGGGAGGCCTCACCATCTTAAGTCAGGCTGGGGTCTTTTGTTCCAACCTAGCACAGGCACGGTTTCCATAAGTTTTCACATCCTTCCCTTTTGAAAAGATTTAAAAAGGGGACCTGTTGGGAGCCAATTTTAGTAGAAAGCAGCTAGATCAACTTTGCAGCCATCTGGAACCATATACCCTCATGAAAGACTTGGTTTTCAAAAGCCTATAACAGCTGAAGCACACTCTGATAAATATATTGCTTATCCCACACAGCTTGTTTTACTGTTTAAAGACCTCAGCTGTATGGTGTGGGGACCTGGTCCTGCGGATGTCCCACGGTGGTCTCCCGGCTGGTGGCAGGGCGTGAGTGGGGAGGGGGGGATTGCCTGCCCCGGCCGCTGGCGTCCACCGGCTAATCTTCTTCAGGTGTTGCCCTGCTACTCCGTGCTAAACTGGTCCAGGCTCGGGCCAGGCCGATAAGGAGCCAGTCTAGCTGACGGAAAGGCAGCCGGGCGCTCCAGGCAGGCTCCAGAGAGAGCCGGCAGTCACAAGCGGTACAGCTCTTTGTTTAGCCGGGGAATGCGGCTAGACAGCAGAAGAGCCTAGTGTTCGGCTCTGAAGTGTTACAGCTCTTAAGCCGGGGGTGCCGGCTAGGTAGGAGCCCAGCGGGCTCTAAAGGGTTGCGGCTCTCAAGCCGGGAAGTGGCGGCCAGGTAGCAGAGAAGGGCAGCGGTGGCGGCGGGTCAACGACGAAAGGAAGTTCACAGACACCTGGATGGTTCTCTTGTGTGTTTTACTTGTCAATTAGGCTCAATATATACAGTTTGGGGTGGGTGAAGGTTTTAGCAACAGGTAACCTCATTGGCTTGGTCTAGGTTTTGGGGATGCCTCATATGCATGTGAGGAGAGCCTGGGGCACCATTCCTACGTGACCCGATGGTCGTAGACCTCAACCTCTCTGAGGGAGGGGCTGTGAAGCGGTAAAGGGCAGAAGCTGAGAGCACCAGGGGGCCAGGAACAGAGCCAAACAGCCTACCGTCCCTCAAAGGGTCACCGGGGTTTGAAACTCGTTCAACCAGACACCTGGTTGTCTCTCAGCTCAGTGCCCTACATATGGTGCTCTTGGAATGAGTTCATGGGCTCCTGGCAAGGTTTATAAGCTGTGCCTGGGAAGGGATCACGGGCTTGCCATCTTGATTAGCAACTGCTAAGCATCCTGAGTAAACTGCTGTGAGAAGGAACCGGTTGTTCCTTGTTTTAACTCCTGCTGGTCAGGGTTGGCTTGGCTCAATGAAGGATATTTCTGGGGTATTCCATGGTAGGGTTCCTTTCCCCTTTTTGATTTATTTTCAAATTGACATATAATGGTTCGATGCACCCTTTCTACCATAACTTGGCCCTGTGGATTATATGAAATACCCATTTTATGTAGTATTTACAATTTTTCACAGAATTGGTGGAAACTGGAGCTTTTATAACCTGGGACATTGTCAGTCTTTATCTGTTTAGGCACACCCAAAACAGCAATTGTAGCAAGCATATGAGTGATTACATGCTTGCTTGTTTCTCCAGATTGTAATGTCACATACATGAAACCATTGTATGTATCCACACATACATGTATATATTTTCGATATCCAAATTCATTAAAATGAGTAACATCCATTTGCCAGAGACTGTTTGGTATCAGTCCCTTTGGATTTATGCCCAAATGAGGACTGGTAAAAGTGTAACACATGATTGGCATTGCTTAACAATTTGTCTAGCTTGTCCTCTGGTAATTTTAAACATAATTTGTAAAGATTTAGAATCAAGGTAATGTAACTCATGAGCCTTTATGGCCTGATCCAAGTTAGATGGCAGATCTGACAAAGGCACTGCAGTTACACGAGTAGCTAGATCTGCCTTGTTTTTTTCCTCAGAGAGAGGACCTAGTAGCCCAGTGTGGGCTCTCAGGTGTCCTATAAAGAATTTAAACTTTCTCTTCAAAATTAATTGTTGGCACTGTAAAAAAAACTGGCTGCTTCTGAGGAATGCTTTATTTGTGCAGCAGTTTCTACCAGAGGGATAGCTTGAACTATATATGAGCTATCTGTATAAATATTAATGTGTGTGATTTGGAAAAGCTTAAAACACGGCAATAACAGCATGTAAATCAATGAAGTGAGCTGACAGAGATGATGTATCAAAGGAGATTACTTGATCTTGAAAGGCATAAGCAGCTTTTCCTGATGAGAAACCATCAGTGCAAACTAACAATGCTCTCTTGATAGGTGCATGTTCAGTCCGAGTTGGAAAAATGAATGCATGGTGATTACAAAAGTGAATCAATTTATCTGGTGGATATTGGTTATCTATCTGACCAGCAAATGAGACACATGCAATAGACCAGACTTCAGAACTCTGCATAAGCCAATCAACCTGATGCCTTCTATAGGGTTGTACTATTACATGAGGATCCTTTCCAAAATATTTTTGACTATTATCTCTGCCCAACATAATTATATCAGCTACAGCAACATAGTATGGATAAAGAACCTTCTTAGGGGATGAGGGAAGATGAACCCATAATATGGGTGCATTTTGCCAAAAAACTGCAGTAGGAGTTTGTTTAGTGTTAAAAATAAGGAAATATAAAGGCCTAGAATAATTAATATGAGTTACAAATTGGGATGAAATAGCACTTTTCACCTTTGGTAAGGATTTTCTACCCTCCTCTGTTAGAGCCCTATCAGACTTATGGTGAGGATCTCCTTTGAGAATCTCAAACAGAGGCTTCAATTCTCCTGTCATGAGTTTCAATTATGGTCTTAGCCAATTAATGTCTCCCAATAATTTTTGAAAATCATTAAGTGTCTTAAGGGAATCAGTCCTCAAGGTGACCTTACTATTAATAATATGTGGACCTTTAATCTGAAATCCTAAAGAAGAATATGGATCTTGTAATTGTACCTTTGCTGGTGCTATTGGTAATCCTGCAGTCTGTAAAGCTGTTCTAAGATCATCAAAGCACTGGAGTCCATGTTTTCCATCTTTTCCTGCTATTAAAATATCATCCATGAAATGAATTATATAGATTTGCTTCCTCATGGTTCTAACACCCTCTATAGTGGAAGCCACAAACTTTTGGTACAAGGTTGGACTCTTAGCCATACCCGGAGGCAAGACTTTCCAGTGATATCTCTTCATAGGTTCTCTAAAATTTATAGTGGGAACACTGAAAGCAAAGTGTTTTCTGTCCTTAGCATGCAATGGGATGGGAAAAAAAGTCTTTTAAATTTATAACTATTTTATAATAACCTAAATATATGGCCACCGGTGTGGGCAGTTCAGGTTGTAAGGCTCCCATCCTAATCATGGTCATTTTAACAGCCCTTAAGTCTTACAACAATCTCCACTTTCCTGACTTTTTCCTAATGAGAAAAATTGGTGTATATAAGGGTATTCTAGGGAGAGTTACTCTCCTCTAAATGTCCTGCCTATAATTGCTCCTGCACTAGCAAAAGAGCAGTTTGAAATTTTTGGTGGTTAGGGACTAATGATCCACCCAGATGAGCGAGTCCCCCTTCCAGGTAATGGGGTCTGCACAATGCCCTAGGGGTTCAGCTTTATTTGTAGCCCCCCATTCAAAAAACCCCAAGCCTCCTTCCAGTGTTACCATGGACCTCAACAGGATGAATAATCCCTTCTTCATGTTTTCTTCATTCTTTCCCTGGGGAACATCCAGAGTTTACCATTTGAGCCATGATTACTTCATCAGGGCTGCAAATAATCCATCTCAACTGGGATAAAAGACCTCTGCACCAGAGATTAATGGGGAGGCCCAGGATGACATAGGGTTGTATATTCCCTGTATTACCTTCTTTATCTTTCCACATCAGCAATTAAGAGCATTGTTGTGGATTTTGACTTTGGCCAATACCTCTTAGATTGGTTAAGATTGGGGTCAGAGGCCAAGTTGCAGGCCAATCACTTTGTTTTAGAATACTCGCATCAGCTCCTATGTCAACCAAGCCTTAGAATTCCTTTCCATCCAGCCATAGTGTCATCATAGGTTTTTGTTTAACTGTAGGCTGTACCCAATATGCATCAGAGGAACCAAAGCCTTGATCCCCTCTCTTAGGATGCTTATATTTGTGATTAGTAGGGACGAATGAATGTAACAATAATTAAACTATCCTCCTCTCTGTAGGAATGCTGACTATATTCTGAATTGCCTGTGCTATTAACTTAATCTCACCTTGATACTCATTGTCTATGACTCCAGGAAAAAAAATGTAGTCCGTGAATTTTAGCACTACTTCTTCCCACTTTCAGGTCAAACACATTTGGATAGAGCAGTCCATACAAACCAGTGGGTAAGGCCTGATGTCCCATTTTTGGGGTTAATACTGTGTGGGTGGCAGAACTGAAGTCTAGTCCTGCATTTCTGGTGTGGCTCAACTAAGTTCTGAAAGGGGTTGTTGCTTGCTGGTATAAAACTGACTGCTCCATAAGCCTGTTTTGGCTTGTGTTGGTTCGGGGACTGGAACTGGCCTCTGTTCCCATTTCCCTGATTCTGAGAAAGGGTGTTTCCTTTTGGACCTACATTCACTAGCCCAATGCCTTCCACATTTGCAAAGTGGGCTTATCTCAGGCTGTTTTCTGGGCTGTCTCTGGGTTAACTGATTTTCTGCAGAATCTCTTGAAAGTGTCTATGCTTGCCACATTTAAAACAGGCCTTTTGATTTCTACTAGCCCCAAAAACCTTTACTGATTGTCCTTGCATGGCAACCATCATAGCTAATCCCTGTTGGTAGGAGAGACCTATTTCAGAACAGGGTCTGATATACCCAATAAAGTCTGTCATTTTCCTATAGGATCTAATGGTCACTTGGCAGGTAGGATTGGCATTTTCGTATGCAAGTTGGTTCACATAATCTACTCCTGCTTCTACATTACCAAAAATCCTCCCTGCTTTTGTCATTAATTGATCAGCACAACCTGGCTCTGACAAATCGTCATCAACCTTTGGTTGTATTTTAGATTCTAATTTGGGATAAATATGTTTCTTTTTATTTTGAATATGAAAGATAGCATTTAAGGAATGAAGCAAAAGCAGACAATTAACACCCATGAGGAGTAAACAGCAAAATAAAAACAGAGATTTGAGTTCTGGCTGACTTATTTCTTGCTTCATTTTCATTATCATGACTTACCTTCCTCAACACGGCGGATTCTCAATGATCACCCTTGTTTCACACCTGAATTTTCGGCAGATCCTTCTTCCAGTAATGTCACTCACTGGGTCTCTCATTCTCATTGCCACACTTCGGGCACCAAAGTTTCAGGTACCTCTCTGCCAAATGTTGGAACCCAAATTGTTAGAGCCCACACTGCCCCAAGCATATGGGGCTAAATTGTCCTGGCTCATATTGCTGCTCCAGTCCATGGGTCAGGGTTCAGTGAGAGAGAGAGAGAGAGAGAGAACGAGAGCGAGAGCGAGAGCGAGAGAGAGAGAGAGAGAGAGAGAGAGAGAGAGAGAGAGAGGACAGTTTGATTCAGTCCCGTTTATTCTGAAGTCTCTCCTCTTCTCACTTTCCAAGTCCCTTGTTCCTAGTCCAAGTCCCAAGTCTAGTTCCTAGTCCCTAGTGCCTCCAAGTTCCACGTTTCCAGTTCCTTCTTCTGTCTGCCTCTCAACTTTTATAAGTATCACTTCTTAAGTCATGCCTTTAAGTCACACCTTTAAGTCACACACCCAAGGGAATATCCTGGGTATATAAAACAAGATGTTATCAGAATGTGCTCAGCTGTTGTAGGCTGTTGAAAACAAGTCTCTTGTCAGGGTATATGGCTCAAGATGGCTGCAAGGATGATAGCCGCCATCTGTTGGCTCCCCACGTCAGATTACTGTGGATATTTTAATTTTTAAATTTTTGTTTTATTTGTTTTCTTTGACCTATCATATGAATGACATTTAAATTAGCTGCTCCCTTAACTCCCAAGAATTGACCTTAAGCTCTAGATCCTCCTGCATCCCGCTCACAGGTACTGGAATTAGAGGTCTCTGCCATCATGCACAACTCCTGCATGGCTGAGATGGAACCCAAATGAACCATAACAACAGCTCGATATTTTATGATTAATTCAGAAAGTCTTTGCCGTTCAACTAGCTGTGGAAAATAAAGAGCCCCAAGTCCCTATAATAATATAAGAACAAGAATGTAAAAAAGAATGGGTCTTTACATACTAGATATCAAGGCTTGTCATAAAGCTCCAGTACTCAGGCTGGTGGACAAGAATAAAGACATGTAAAATATGATGTAATAGAAGTGAAAATACTGTAACAGAGCTATATATAAAATAAATCTTTATAATAAGAAGGGTTATAATTCTCAGGCTTATGCCATTAAAAGAAAGGCTGAGATTATACTTGCTATTTTTCTATATCCTAGGGTAAGCAGGTTCCTATAAAAATAATTTACTGTGAAATCACATTACTGTAACACATTTCTTTCTTAAAGAGTAGACAATAATCTGTGGTATCAAATTTATCACGGAAGATACATCCAAGTGTCAAACTGTCAACAGTACAAATCATTCTTCTGGGCTGGTTTTGTTCACATTTACGTTATGTATCGGTTTGTTTGTTTGTTAGCAATGCTAGGAATTAAACTTAGGGCCTTGTATGTATGGCAAAATTTTCTCCAAAGTTGCATATTCAACCCTTTGTTCTTAGTGACTTTAAAGTGTGGTTTTTAAAAAAGAAAACTTATATAGGTGCTGATCAGATGGCTCTGTTAGTAAACTGTTTGCCATGCATGAGCCTGAGGACCTAAGTTCAGATCCACAAAACCCACATGAAAAGTCCAGGTATGAAGATCTGCAGATTTAATGCTCACACTGCACTAGGGTCTTAGTAGATATCTGAATAGTATTGGCCAACCTAGGCAATTAGTGAGCTCTAAGTTCAGAGTAATCAGCCCTTAATAATTCTGCAGCACTAAGGTCTGTCAGATGATCCTGGGCCAGAAGGCAGAAGAACAGTTGCTCCAACGTTCTGAAGTAGAGCATGTGTCCAGGTGTTCAGAGGTCTCTATAAATTGGCTAAGTTTTAGAAACTATGATTTGTGCTTCCCACAATTATAGTTAACTCAGTCATTCTGGATTTCTGATGGGGTTGAAAACATATAGCTATTGACCTTAAGAGAAAAGATTTGAGTGGATGGTCGTCAGCTGACATTCATCCTAAAGCCAGGTTCAGAACTAAATGTTTTAGTTAGAATAGATGACAGAGGAGCTGGTTCGTCAACAAAAGGATGGACTGGGTATGAGGACTATCCTGAACCTCACTGGTACAAATTGGCATAATTATGCTCTAATTGTATTTTGAGAGAAAAGTTTCATTTTAACAGGAAGGGTGATGTGTAGGAGGAGCCAAGTTAGGAGGAGTACTGAGAGGAAGAAAAGGAGTAAGAAGAGGAGAAGAGGAAGGAGAGGAGCAGCTAGGTGATGAAAGAGAGAAAGAGGGGGGAGACAGGGAGGCAGATATTCATGTATCTCCACCAGTCAAAGATAGTTGTTATATCTAGGGTTGGTCAGTGGATTACACCTGACCTTTTTGGTTCAGGATTGTTTTGGTTATCCTAAGTTTATTATTTTTTTCCATATGAGGTTGAGAATTGTTCTTTCAAGGTCTGTAAAAAAATTGTTGGAATTTTATGGGGATTACACTGAATCTGTAGATTTCTTTTGGTAAGATAGCCATTTTCACTATGTTAATTGTACCTATCCATGAGCATGAAAGATCCTTCAATCTTCTTATGTTTTCTTCAATTTCTTTTTTCAGAGACTTGGAGTTCTTGTCTTTTACTTGCTTGGTTAGAGTTTTACCAAGATATTTTATATTATTTGTGGCTATTCTGAAGGGTATTATTTCCCTGATTTCTTTCTTTGCCAGATTATCATTTATATAAAGGAAGGCTACTAATTTCATTGAACAAATTGTGTGTCTACCCACAGTGTTGGTCTTTGTCACCTGCAGTTCTCTGGTAGAATTTTGGGGGTCATTTGTGTATCCTATCATATCATCTGTGAACAGCAATACTTTGACTTCCTGTACAAATTGTATCCCCTTGATCTCTTCTAGTTGTCTTATTGTTCTGGCTATAATTCAAGTACTATATTGAATAGATTGGGAGAGAGTAGACAGCCTTGTCTTGTCCAGGATTTTACTAGAATTGCTTTAAGTTTCTGTCCATTTAGATTGGCTTTGGCTATTGGGTTGCTCTGTGTACTGCTTTGATTTTGTTCAGATGTGTGCCTTGTATCCATAATTTTCTAATACCTTTAACATGAATGGGGTGTTCCCTGTCTACACTTCCTTACAGCTTAGGATGTTCATATTATTAGTAGAAACTTTGAGAATCCAGGCAGAAATTGCATTATTTGTACACAGGTTGGATAGCTATGCCAAACAAGACTAACTCTTCAGTTTTGGGTTCAGCTACTCAGATCTGTGTGTAGATGAAACCACACCATTATGGGTAATTGGACTCAAGGCTATACTTGATTTTCTGGACCAGCTTTTATTTTATGGACTTCTAAGCAGAGAGGACAGCCTTGGTGAAATATGGAATCTTCCAAAAGCATTTCAAGTCAGGAAGAATTTAGGAACCCATCCTGTTTGTTTAGAAAGGGGAGAAATGAAACCTTTTTGAGGAGATGTAGAAAGTCTCTTGTGCCAGGCACTAGAGGGGTTGTGTCAGACAGAGAAGGCCAAAGAGCCAGGAGCAAACCCTCTTGAACAAAATGAAAGCATTTCATATTAATTTGTTAAGTGGAGACATATTAAGTAATTCCTTGTGACCAGTAACATCCACAATACCACTCGGCTTCTATTCATTCTCATAATCTAGAATAGACATAAGTTTGGAATGTCCATTGCAGGCTGGGAGCAATATTAAAGTACATATACCAGTCTCATAGCATTCTTTCTGTAATCTCAAATCTATCATCAGCTACTTAGGGGTTGGTATGAAGGGTGAATTTTCCACTATGACTGATTATCAGCATAAAGACTGAGCTCTCAAGTCCTTCTTGCTCCAGTATATTACCCTCTAACTGGAGGCCATCAGTGTTGCAGAGATGTCTATTGGAGCCTCGTAACTGAATGGAAAATGCTGATCCAGAACCCTGCTCCTCAGAGACTGTGTGGAGTAGACAATCACTTTGGTATTGTGCTATTGAAAGAAGAAGTGATAGAATTTGAATAGAACATAAAATGTATGGAATGATATTACAGATATTATTCTGTATTGTAAAGATGTCATATCCTAGAAAAATTTATGACAAATCTTAGTCTTTCTGGATGCTGAAAGACTAAATAATATATATTGCTGATCCAGAACCCTGCTCCTCAGAGACTGTGTGGAGTAGACAATCACTTTGGTATTGTGCTATTGAAAGAAGAAGTGATAGAATTTGAATAGAACATAAAATATATGGAATGATATTACAGATATTATTCTGTATTGTAAAGATAACATATCCTAGAAAAATTTATGACAAATCTTAGTCTTTCTGGGTGCCGAAAGACTAAATAATATATATTGCAATATTGTTATTGTGCAAATTATATACTATTATAGGTATTGTTTAGAAAATAAAGACAAAATATTATTTTACTTGGAGTATAGATGCAAGTTGATACTTTTATCTGTGCTTGACTAACTGTATAGATTCAGAACACAATGCAGTCGGACTCTTGAATGTAGCACCTTAAGTAATTGCTTTGCCTGTCACAGTGTACTTGTTGAGTTCTTATAATATTTATGTATTTGGATTGTGTTTGGAAGAGCACATAATTCTCCTGAAGGCACAATAGGCTACTGGCTCATCTTGGTGGTTCTACTTGGGCCATTTGCTTTCATTCCAATGACACAGCTGGAGCATAGTTGCACAGAATAATTTTTGAAACCCTTAGTCAAGGTGATTCTTTGAAAGGTCATGTTTGTAGAGCAGTTAGTACAGAGAGCATGTGTAAGATTGAAGATATGTATGAAGATACCGTTTTACTGACAGAGAAACTTGATTTGGTATTCACACACCTTGTCAGTATATTTAAGCAGAATTTTGATCTTGTTGGTTGAAAGGGCTTTGTTTGTTTCTCTGTTTTATTTGATTTATTTTGTGAATAATTTCTGTTTCCCTCTGGCTACACAGCCAATAAGCCTTGTATAGTTTAGAAGCACATAAGCAGTTTTCTATTATCTAATTATAATACTGTGCAATTCCTTTAGTGCTGTGCAACATTCTTTCTCCTTGTATTTTCCAAATGTTAATCATTCACTTTCTTTTTTAATACCAATATATGCAAATAATTTTCATTTAAAGGAATCTATCTGCTTCCAGGAAATCCATTATTTTTCTTCAAACTGTGGTAAATTCTGTTCTTGACTATTTATGTATTCACAGTCCTTATCCTCATGCTAGTAAGTATCATAATTTTGGTTGGCTTATCTGAATTTCTAGTTGGTCTTTTACAGTCTTTGAAGAGACTGATTTTACAAACCAAAAATAATCCTTCTAGGCATGAAGAACTTGCTGCAGTGTTAATGGACAGAAAATTATTAGTATCAATTCAGATAATATATACCTTTTGAGAATTAACTTGGCAATTCTAATGTCAACACTAAATGGGTTTATCAATTTCAGTTATAGTGACTATGTTTACCTCACATAATCTATCAAGGTAAACAGAGTAGGAGTTATATTTACATGTATGACATTATTTGACTTATGATTGGCTAAGATTTCTGTGAATTATTTTCCACACTTGTGAATATCTCCTAAATAATATCATTAATACAAACATTATAAAGTTGTTCAGATTAAATAACTTTTTTTCATAGTATATTTAAAAATTAAAACAACTAAATAATTGTAGCATTTACTTCAGTGATTAATATTATTTTCTCAAGCTTTCCAAAGTTATTCTTTTTCTTAGTCAGACTACAAAGAAATCAGATTCATTACAGCACTTTCATGCATACGCTTTTATTCATATACATATTCACATACATATGGTTTTTTTGATTATATTGCATGTTTTTAAAAGAGTTTTTTACTGTTGTCTTGTTGATTACCAAGTTCATTCCTTTGCATAAATAAACAATTGGATGCACTGGAAAGACAGAGAAGACCATGCCTTGTCAACAACCACATTAGTAACCTTATTAATTTAGGATGGGAGAAGCCTGAGACTGGAAGTCAGTTAAACAAAGTCTGGTTCGGATATTCAGTAAGCCCCTGGATTTCTTTTTTTTCCAATACTGGACCTGTCTAGAAGATGATCACCCAGGTGCCTTCCTGTCATTTTTCTTGTCAGGGAGTTCTGAAAACAAGAATACACCGTCTCTGGGAGCCTTTAAATAGCAACAGGAATTTTATTTAGGCGAGATAGAAGTTATGACTTGTACTAGTACAGTTATAACCACTGTGAATACAGAATTAGTCACGAACAGAATTTACCCAACGTTGTAGGAAAAGAAAGGATTTCCTGGGAGCAGATGCCTCTAAAATTAGAATTATTGGAATATATTTGGGTCCAAAATAGAAAGTGGGCAATTAAGAATTTTGAAATTCCAAAAAGAAACAATGCAGCAAAGCACTAAGGTAATGGCACAGAGTAATAATTAGATGAAAGTAAAGTGCCCCTGTGCGTCTGAATGATGCCAGGCTTATTGGCTGTGTGGCCAAACGGAAACAGAAATCATTCCCAAAATAAAATAAAGTACACAAACAAACAAACAAGCAAACAAATGCTGTTCAACCAGCAAGATCAAAAATCTGCATAAAACACTGGCAGGATGTGTAACAACCAAATCAAGTTTCGGTTAGTAAAATGGTATCTTCATATATATCCTCAATTTTACACTTTCTCAGTGTATTAACAGCTCTACAGCCGGACATTTGAAAGAATCAACTTGACTAAGGGTTTCAAAAATCATTCTGTGCAACTATGTTCCAGCTGTGCCATTGGAATGAAAGTGAATGGCCCATGCGGAGCCACTGATATGAGCCATTAGCCTATTGTGCCTTCAGGAGAATTATATGATCTTTCAAAAGCAACCCAAATATATAAATGATATAGAGACGCAACATGTAAACTATGAGAGGAAATGAAATTGTTTAAGTCCATATGTGCTATATTCACAAGTACAACAGCATCTGTGTTCTCAATCGATGCACTTAGTCACACAGAGATGAGAGTATTTGGAATGCAACTCTCAACTGTACCATATGGAGACTATTGTTTTTTTCTTATTCTCCAAACAATACTTAAAATATTTATTGTACAATAATTATATTGTAGTGGGTATTTTTAGTCATTTAAAGATGCCTTTCAGCATCCAGGATGACTCACAATTGTCATAAATTTATCTAGGATAAGTCATGTTTAAAATACAGAATAATATCTGTAATATCATTCCATGTATTCCATACACTGTATTCAAATTTTATCACTTGTTCTTCTATAGCACAATGTCCAAGTGATTGTTTAGCCCCCAAAGTTTCTGAGGTGCAAGGTTCTAAATCAGCCTTTCTCATTCAGTTAACAAAGCTCCAACAGACATTCTTACAACACAGATGGCCTCCCATTAGTGGGTGCTATCCTGGTGCAAGCAGGACGTGAGAGCACAGTCTTCTCAGCACACCTTTCACTTTCCAATTATGATGCTCCTTTAACAATTCTTAAATAGATTAAGTCGGACCACTGGTCCCAAGAGAGTTTAACACATTTGAAAGCTGCCAAACCATGGCAGATAAGTAAGTCTTCTCACAAAGACAACCAAAGGTATTTCCAACTCCCACAAAGTTCCCTATGTAATCTGCTTTCAGTAAAGTGAGCTTGAGACCTGAGCTTGCTGACCAAGGTGATTTCAGACCTTGCCCATCAGATCAGGAAGAAAATCAAAGTCCTTCATCATTAAAAAATGGGCTTAAATCATCTCTTACAGTCCAAAGAGGATTAAATGCAATTGTAGTTCCACAAGGGAGCCTCACAATACTAACACATCCCCAAGCAAGAAAAACATTTTCTACAAGTACATCAGGAGCTCAAGGATGCTTTCCATTTCCAGATGAGTTTCTTGAGTGTTCCGCACATACACAAGATGTGGGAGAAACCCCTGAATCCACCCAAATTATTATTGTGCCTTCTGCACACACACAAACTAATCTATTACATTCACCATTTTTACCAGGGTTCTGGGCCATTCCCAATATGTCATGGGTCACTAGTATAGACCCCCTCTAGAGAAGATGGTCAAAGACAAATCTGCTCTCCCACAGGAAAAAAAATTATTTTCCTTGTATGAAAAGGGACCCTGAAAATTAGATTCTAGCAAAACAACACTGAAAGATCCTCCTTCTAAACAACCAGTCTTCCAAATATTCATATCTGACAGAGAATTATTCAAATGTCCCCTACCATCCAAAAGGACCCTCCTGATTGTCATCAGGACCAAAAGATCCAAGGTTGTGCCAAAACCATGCCAGTGAGCCATGCAAGCTCCATACTTGTACAGTGTGCTCAGAAGATACAACATTCCCTGCCTACCCAGGAGACTCTAAAGCATTCAGCTTTGATAGGAGAGGCTCCTAAATTTACAACAAATACATCAGAGAAGCTAAGATTTTCCAAACCTGTACCAAGTTCTTCAAGTACTACCCTAACTCAGAAAGGGTCTGTTAGACAGAATACATATACAAAAAAATTTCTAGACACTATCCCATTTTTGAAATGGCTCTTGGATGTTGCACATCTACAACAGATGTTCTAAGACATATTTCATCTGTAGAAAAGGCTATGAATCCATTTGCATGTGAACAAGGGCCTATGGGATATCATATTCATACACAAGATTCTGTAGTGTCTTGTAGATCTAAAGAAGGAGATACATTAAATTCTGCCTGTGCACAAGAATCCATAGGATCTCCCCAAACTTCTGAAAAGGGGCTGGGAAATTCCCTATTCCTTCAAGAGTATCAGCTATCTTCTCCATCTACACAAGATAGTATAGACTCTTTCCAATCTGCATAGAGGACAGTTGGTTTTTCTTCATGCACACTAGTGTGTCCAGAACATATTCCTAATACTCCCAAGGCTATGGATTTAGCCTTATCTTCCAAAGCATCCTTGGAATCTGTTTTGCCCATCAAGTTGGCTATGAAACATGACATTCTACACAAAAGATTTTATGCTCTTTTCCAGCTAACAAAAGTTCCCTTCCAACTTCCAAAGTACACAAGAAGGAGGTCTAGAAACTTCCATGTCTGCCCATGAGGCACTTAGACCTCTCTCATGTGTCCATAATGCACCAAGAGAGACCGCATCTACACAGGTAGCTCTAGTATTTTCCCCTCAGTCTGAAGTTACAGTCAATTCTTGCACAGGTACACAAAACACATTAAGAATTTCTTCATCTCAACAAAATGCCTTAGGATCTACCATATCTGACCATGGTGCTTTATAATTACCTGCATCTATCCAAAAGATTTTCTTTTACATGCCTTCTCTGGGAAGAATTGTAGGCATTCTCTTTCTACCAAAGTGGTCCCCAGGCAACCAGCTTGCAGAGGAAAAAAACAAGTTAACATTGATTTTTCTGAGAAAGGAGGCTTAAATTTTCCTGTCTGATGAAGATAGTTTGAACCTCCAGCATTCTGCAAAATGGGGTCTTGCATAGTCTAATGCTGCCAAAGAATCATCAGAAGCTACATCTACTCCTCAGATCTGTCCCACATCATTTATATCTGTCTCAAAATCCTTGGAATGTTCCACAAATGACCAAGAAAGTGTGGTAAGCGGCCAATCTACCCAGGGTCATGCTGGACAATCCATATTTTCCCAAAAGTCTCTGGCTTTCTCTGTCTATCAAAAATGCTTTAGTATTTTCACCATCTGCTCCAGGGCTTCAATGAATTTCTTCATCTCTACCAAAAGTTTCAGAATATGTTTTCCATGTTCAAAGTTATTTCTAACACTGCAAAATAGAATTCAGAAGTACACAACATTTTCTATATTTCCAAGGGACTAAGAGATATTGTACAAACAAAATGTCTAGAGTGTGTGTCATTATCTCAAATGTGTGAGAAAGCTTCTGTGACTTCTATAGCATCTAAAAATCCTTCTACACAAGGGTCACTTGGGCCTTTGGTATCTGACCAACAATAAAGACAAAACACCAATCAAAATGACTACCTGAGACAGGCTATATAAACTCAAGGGACTTGAGGGTCTTCACCATGTAAGAAGGAAGCTTAAGATCTACTAGACAAGCATATAGGAAGGCTCAAATATTGCCAACTAATCAAGGGGCTGAAAAAACATTTTCTGTCTTCTAGAGGGGCTATGGGATGGCCCAAATATGAAACTTGGACTCTAGAAATTTTGCCATCTAAACAAGGATCTTCTTGTTCTACTAAGGGAACTAAAAACAATTGTTATCTTCCCAAGGGAGTGTGAAAAATTTATCATATGAACCATGTGCTTATAAACCTCCCCAAACAATACCAGGGACTCTAACAAATGTGAGAAGTAAGCAAGTGGCTCTAGAAAATTTTATGTCTGTCCCAGGGACTGTGGTTTCTTTGACATCTACCTTAGAGTTTCCAGAGAATTCAACATCTTTCCAAAAGAAGCTAGAGCACCATGGTAGAATCTCAGAATTTCTTGCCATCTCTTCAAGTGACTACAGGCACTTTGCCATCTCCTTCAGAGCCTACAGAACATTTGCTAAATGATCAAAAATCTGGGAAATTTTCTTTACGAGTTTCAAGTAAACTAGCACATTGGCTGTCTACCAAGCTTTGCATATTTGCTCAGGCAACACTGGACCTGTCACCATATACTCAAGAATCTCACCAGCAGTCATCATCTTCCCAAAGGATTATTGGAACATCCGAGTCTGCCCACTGTACTCATAATGATTTCTCTTTTGTCTCAGGTTCTTTGGGAATGTCTCCATGTGTTCCAAGGACTACAGAAACTTTGTCACATACCCCAAAGCCTTTGGTCCATTCCTCACAAACACAAGCAAGTCCAACCCCTTCAGCATCTTTGACAAGAGCTGTGTCCAATTCCCTATATTCACAAGCAGCTCTTGAGCTAAACACCTCTGCACAAATTACTTCCTTACCTTCACCATTTACTCAGGTGACTGCAAAAGCTTCCCTTTATGGAGAAAAAACTTTGGGAAACCACATAGCTGCCCGGGGACATGAAGGAGCTTTGCTTCCTAGCTCAGGGACTCTAGGATATAATTAAAGTGTCAAGCACCAACATGCAACTTTTCCATCTGCCCAAGTGCATCTGAGAATTCTTTATCTGCTGAAAAAAACTGTAAGATTTTTGCCATCTTCACAAATAGTTAGGGGAACTTCCCTATCTGCCCAAGGGTCTCTGAAAGTGTCCACATTCAAACAAGAACATATAAACGCTGTATCATCTATCCTAATGTAGTTGAAACCTGCAACTTTTCTCAGAGTTCTCTTAAATATTCCTCATCTACTCAACATATTGTACAATACTCACCATGTTCCCCACAGACTCCTGGACTTTCTCCAAGATATCTACTAGATATGCTATCTTCTCAAAAGCCCAAGAAAATTTCCAGGACAACAGAGGGATCTTTGCCTGAAGAACACAGAATACCTCGGGCCATTTGCCTTTTGTAGTGGAGAATGTGGTATATTTTCAACCTGCCCCACAGACTCTAGAAACATTGTCCCATAACCTCTAGAACCTGGTAGTCATTCATCTTCTACATTCATATTCATCATCAGGAGGTGCAGAAACATCTGGATTCAGTGAAGGGTATTGAGCACCCTTGCAATCATCCTACCAGCTTTGGAAACTTTAAATCTCAGCCCAGGCAATAATTATTACATCACAATGTTCTGAAGTTTCTTATAGTCCTCTGGGTCTTTCTTTAAAAGTACAGGGAACTCAATCATCTTCAGGTTCTGCTCATCAAGCTGTGGGTCCATGTTTATCTTCACAAAGGACAGTATGTCAGTCCACATGTACACAAAACTCTGCCCAATATTCTAAATCTCCATAAAGGCTTTCAAGTCCTTTTTCACATATACAACATATAGGAACACAGTCCACTTCTACATAGTTCACTGTATCAGACTCACCATCTACTCAAGTATGTCAGGGACATAGCAACCCTGATCAAAAGATGGCAAGAACATTGAAATATGATCAAAGATCTCTGATGATTTCTGCAACTGCACAAGGGTGTATACAGCCTTTGCCATCTCCCCAGGGGCCTCTAGTATATTCACCATCTGCACCAGGTGTGCAAAAAATTCAACAGCTACCCCAGGACATGTGATATCTGGTGGCTCACTTCTATAACTTTTAATATCTGCTCAGCTTATTCCCTTTCTTACTTCTCTAAGGCTTTCAGATTCTTCCCTTTCTGTAGAAGGGAATTTTGTTCTCTCTAAATGTACATAGGGTACTCTATGACCTTAAACTTCATGCTGCAGACCAAAAGAGTCTTTGAATTTCACTCAGTGAGTCCAAGAAATAGATCAATCTGCTTCAGAATCTTCAGGATCTATGCATTCTTCCAAATATCCTATGATAATTTCTTTATCTGGACAAGAAACACTAGGATCTGTATCATCTTCCCCAGGGCTTTTGACAATTTCTCTATGTGTTCAAGTAAATCCTGAACATATGATATCTGTTGAAGAACCTGAAGGCCCTTGCCTGTCTTTACAGGAGAATCTGGAATGTTATACCTGTACACATAAAAACCAGGAATAACCAATGCTTCACAAGGATATTAAAAATTATCACCATCTTCCATAGTGAGTCTAGGATCTTCTCCATCTGTACAATTCGATTTGAGAGTGTCACTCCCTGACTTATTGACATTGAAACCTTTCCTGTATGCCCATTGTGTTCTACGGACATTGACATCTGACCAAGGGCCTCCAGAAATGTTTGTGTTATCTCAAGAGGCCCCAGGGCCCTGAGTGGAAAAAGAGGCTTTAAGAAAGTCAACATCTGATCCAGAAGATCTTAGAGCTTTTGAATCTGCCTGGGAACACTAGAAACATTGACATGTATGCAAAACACGGCAGAAATACTACCTATCACCTGAAAGATTATAGAACCTTTGTCACTTGCACACGATCAACTTCAGATTTTCACCTTCTTCATCACTTAGTCCAGAATCAGAAGGACCTCTGCCATCTACCCAATCCACTTTTATGACTTCAGATTTTGTTACAGATTCTGTAGAATTTTAGCCATCTGTGCCACATTCTCTGGGGCTTTTGAAACCTAATGAAGGTGCTCTGGGAACATTAATATCTGAACAAGTAATCCTGGGAACACCAACAATGTTCTAGCAAGAATGTCTAGAAGTTTCTCAACCAGCCCAGGGGCTTCTAGAACCTATGATATCTACCCAAGTCACTGTGGAAACTTCCTGTTCAACAGACTTTCTGGGATTGTCACTATGTGCACATGATGGATTTTTTGCTATCCCTTCTCAAGAATGCTAGAGACAATTCTCTTTTCTCAAGAAAGGCTCTATTCCTTTCAGTGTTACCCAAATGCTATTGAAATCTGTCCCATTTCATGAAGAGGCTATCAGTTCTTCTCTTTCAGAACTTGATGTCTGAAAACATATTTCTTGTTCATTGCCAGAGGGCGGACTGTGCCCAACTCTCCAGGTTCGAATCCTTCTTTCCTGTGTGACTCTGCCTGAGTCTCATGGGAAAAGAACATATTTTTTCTGCTGAATGATTCCTCACATCTTTCAAGTATGCCAAAATAAACTCAAGTTCTAGTTTCCTTAATAAAGAAATTCTCAATCATACTTCCTCTTTAGGAGGTTGGTCTAGACATTCTAAATTGAGGGAAACAAGAACAAGACATGCCTCTTTAGATCAAAGAGTTTTAAAATCTGTGCCACCAGAAGATGGGAGCTGGAAACTGCATTCTTCCATAACAGTTGTAAGAGCTTACAAATCTGACAAAAGGGGTTAAAAGCTTAAAACTGAGACCAATAAAAAACTCACAACTTCTGATTCTGCCATAGAGCCTGGGAGTCTTTGCCATCTCCTGAGAAGGGAGTCAGAAGTAACACATCTCCCCAAGGCATTTACAGACAGTCCAAGTATACAAAAAGCACATCAAAAGAGTCCTCTTTTGGCCAAAGTAACACTCAAGATTTCAATTCTGAACATAAGACCTGCAAACCATACTCTTTGTCACAAAAGGAGCTCAGACATTCTTCATCTTCCAAAAGAGATAGGAAACTGAAAAATATTCCTTAAGAAGGCATAGCATCCTCCATCTCTACAAAAGAGTGCACACAAAGCACTCCCTCTCATAAAGAGAGCCTCAGGTATTCCACCTCTCCTTGTGAGATTCCCAGACACACTACTTTTACCAGGAGAAGACAGAGGAATGCCTCTGATACCCAGAGAGCCCTAAAAATTTCTGTTGAAGACCAAAAAGACACTGAGTCATCCCAAGGGAGTGTCAACCTCTCCTAATCACCCCAAGAGGATATCAGTCACCCTGTTTCTACTAAGGAGAGCTCATAACATGTTCCTATTGTCCAAGAGGAAGGAAAACATTCCATTAGTTCCAGACTGGAGCCCACAGCTTTGGATCATATCTTATGGTGATTCATCCCTACAACAGTTCCAAAAGGGAGTGCAACTATATTCCCTGTTAGTCAAGGAAATTTCAGACATGACATATGTCAAACAGAGAACCTGTTACCTTACCATTCCTACCAAGAGTGAGACCCAGCATTCCAATATGAGCCTTGGTACCCATATTGGGACCCTTTTGCCCTAGCAGACCAAAGATATACACATTTTATTTGAAACAATCTCAAATGAATTCCTTGGCAAAGGGGGTGATGCAGTTCTATCCTCTCCCCTAAAAGAACAATCCATCCTACTCAGTCTGACCAATGTAGATTCAGACTTTCCAGTTCTCAGCAAGGGGATATTGGATATGTTCCCCCTGTTTCAGGCAGCCTCAGAATGTTTCAGGGTGAAAGAAATGGCCAGTCACAGGCTCCATATAAGACACTGTGCCTCACAGTTGCTTTTTGTTACAAAGAAAATTCAGAAATGTGTCTTCTAATCAACAATGGATGAAACATTCAGGTTCTGCCCTAGGAAACTTCCTAATTACCTCTTCTTTCTAACATGGCATCAGAGCATCCCAGTCTGCCAAATGAAAGCTTTAAGAAAGTCCATCTCAAGAGGATTGCCTGGTTCCTTCTTTTCTTTACCATGGCATCTTCAATTCTTTTTTTTTTTTTTTAATCTAAAAGCCACCCTGATGTTTTTGCCCTCTGTGCCCCATAAAAACAAGAGGTGTTTTAATTTTTTTCTTCCAGTCAACCATTTGTCAAACTTACAACTACCACTCTTAGCTGCCTCACATACACAGTAAAGCATCAGGTAGGTTTCTCTGACTAAAGTATTGTAAGGATTCCTTTTCTGATTAAGAATAGCTCACAATTTGTAGTCAAAACAGCATGCTTTACAATGTGCTCCTCATGGAGAATAACATGTGCTTCTTCTGACCAATGTGGATCTAAGCCTATTTGTTCTGACCTAATTGCTGAAAAATCAACTATCACTATCTTAATTTAACTGAGTGCATCTTACTCTTATGCCCTGAACTTATGACCTTTATCCAAAGAGTAGGACTCTGGTGACTGAAGATCTAATGTCTTAGAGTAGTTTACAAAGTTATAAATCGAGCATATATATTTTAAATTTGGTCAGCAAAAACAAGAAATCTATGCCATATTCAAAAACAGGCAGCTGATTTATCAGGAGACCTAGCTGGGAACTGCCCCTTAGTGTGATGTAGATTGATTTCACTGCTGCCTGGCCTGCATGACATGGATGTTCTAGGTTCCCATGAAGACTGGATAAGGAAATGTTTCAGCCTTCTCTACCCTCCAACTTGATTCTTGATCTTCCCCTGATACAAGAGTCTTTGAAATTTTTGCTTTCCCTAACATTTGCCTCTAAAGATTGGTATTCTTAATAGTTTCGGGATAAGCCAACATTCTCATTCTGTTCATTGGTAATTGAAATTGTGTTTATGACACAGAACCACAAAGACTCACACTTTCCCCAGTCACTGAAGTGGGACTCAAATCATTCTCAAGGGCTCCTGGGATCCTCGGGCATATTCTGTCTTTACATTTTAGGCAAATGCACTCTAGTCTTTCTCACATAGGCTTCAGACCTACAGTGTAAGATCTACTGATCTTCCAAATTTCTGTATGAACAAAGAGAACTGCTGATCTATATGCTCTGAACCAGGGATCCTCAGATCTTCCCATATAGCCTAAGTGACCTTAATCTTAATTATCTAGAACCAATGTGCCTGATAACTTTCACCAATAACACAAGGTGGTTTCAGATGTACTTCCTCAACATCAAATGTGACAGTGACTTTCCAATGTTCAGGGGAGCATTAACATACAATACGTTTGAGACCCTGAAACCTCAGACATTCTTCAATTATTCATATTATTCAATATTATGTCATAGGTCCCCAATGACAAAAAAGGTCCTGAGACCTATGACATAATAAGCAAAGAATTTAAGTCCTTTACAACATCTTAAGAAAGCTACAGATATAACCCCTACCATCAGCATGCAATAGAATTGATGAAGTTACAATGGGGCCCAAGGTGGACCCTTCTAGAAGGACAATTTATACCTCCAGCTAATAACTCCATCAAGCCATGCCCCCTCAGATGTAAACTAACCCATGACATTAAGGGGACTGATACCATTTTGAAATATCTTCTGAAGAGGACCTTAGTTTTATTATCTCTAATCTCAGCAGCACCTGACATTAAGGGTATGCCAAAGATGTCAGCTGATGTTGAGAATAAAAAACATTTTATTCTTCCCCTGTCTACTCTGGAGTGGTCTGAGACATTCCACTCTGATGACGAAAACTATACAACTGTCTTTGTGAATGAAGAGTGTGTCTCAAACATTTAGGCTTGCCTATAATGTGCTTCAGACTGAATCCTTTTCACCAAGAATGCACAGAAGCTTCTCTCTTTGTTCATGGCAGACTCTGGCCTACCATTCAACTAAGAGAAACCAGAGATTCTCCCTCAGACTTTATTGGTCAGGAAACACACCTTTGACAACACAAAAAACCTCAGAGAACTCTGGTTTCAAGTCCAATGCCCACAGAATGTTCAACTCAAACTAGATACAAGCCCAGCTATTTTTTATCTGATCAGCAAAAAGGTAACACACCTCCACACACCAGTGCAGCTTATATTAAGTTTACATAGGGAACAGATCCATGGACTTAGACCCAACTAGTCAGAAGAAACCTCAGAATACTGTCAAGTCTGGAGTGGAGTCCTCAAAGATAAAAATTTTCTAGAGTTCTCTGAAGATGTGGAGCCTAGAGTGCCTGGAACAACTGCCTCTACAGAAGGTAAACAGGGATACTTCCCTATTCTCCAACAGGATTGAGGGCCTTTCTCTTTTCCAAAATTTTGGTATTTTTTTCCTCTCATGATTGAGACCTTAAAAGTTACCACGTTGACTCAGTAGACTCCCATAACAATTCTTTTTTCTCAGCGGCCTTTGGTATATTTTACCTCTGACCAAGGAGCATTTCTGTTTTTAATCAAAGTTCACAGAAATCAAGGGGAGGAAGCAAATCGTGGAACCTTATACTACTTTCTTGAGTAAAGTCACATGACACGTTGCAAAATCATCAGTCTATCATAGTTCTGGTTGGTTAAACATAAGTCTCAGGAGGTAATCATGCTAAGGGCACATACCCATAAAGATTATAAGTCATGGTAACTGTATTTGGTCTCATGCTGCTTCAGCTAAAGATATGAATACTGTAGACAGTGAAAAACAGTTTGAAGTTGAGGCAATGCTAAGATCTCATGAGCTAAGGTAAGCAAATTTATTTTTGCTTAAAATATTATGGAGATTTTTATTCTGTGATTATCTCTCCTATCACAAAGATATCAGGATCTCCTTTCTTTCCTAGGGTACTCACTCCTTCTACCTTTGATTAAGGAGACCTCATATTTTCTCACTGAAGCAAAAGAAGCCTCAGATCATTACAGTGTGCCCAAAGGCTTAAACATTTATTTAGTTTGAGGAATCCCATACAACTTACATCCTCAACATCTCTGTGAGTTTTCATGTCAGAGACTTCTCTGTAGGCTCTATAATCAGAAGAATTTGTGTTAAGTCCGTTTCAAATTTAAGGGTCTCTATATTTCCCTTATTCAAAGAAGAAATAATGTATGTTTTTTTTTTACTTTACAGAGTGTGTATGTCAAAGTTTCTTCATTGCATCATAAATGAACTTACAGTTTTCCTTGAAATGAAAGAGAAATCTCTGAAACAAAAGGAAAAAAATATCTGAGGTTCATTCCATAATATCAGAAATTTGTGGATTATAGTTTCTCAAATTTCTCTTTCATCTCAAGGAAAACTGTAGGTTCAGTAATGATGATATAAAGAATCTTTGACATGCATACACTGTCAATGAAGAAGCACATGTTCTAACTTCTTGGAATAAGGGAAATCTTGACACCCTTAAATTTGAAAGTGACATAATACCAATTATTCTGATTACATGGCTGACAAAGAAGCCACTGACATAAAAACTCACAGGGATGTTCATGAAGGTGTATGGGATTCCTCAACCTAAATGAATGTTTAAACCTCATTTGGACAAAATGGAACGATCTGAGCCTCCCTTTGCTTCAGTGAGAAAATCAAATTTGATGTCTCCTTAATCAAAGGTAGAAGGAATGAATACCCCTAACAAGAAGGAAGGTCCTGAATTCCTTGTGACAGGAGAGGTGGTCAGAGTATACAAATTTTCATAATGTTTTGAACAAACATCTGCTGACAATGGTTTCTTCAGAGAATACATATCCAGTCATAGAATCCTCAGTTCTAGTTCTCTAGGAGGTCTTAATGTTTCCCTTATGACCTTAGTGACAAGACATTCCCAAGTTACTGAAGGGATAGCATACCATTCAGAAAGGATATTCTGGGACATAAAATGATGTTTTTATACCTGAGAGCAACAATCTGAGCCCTGATCTAACTTTTATCTTTCAGATTGCCACTTGAAATGGAGCAGGTCCATCTTTGTTGCCCATGCTTCTGCTGCTGATAAACAGCTTGTGGAGAACATAGAAAGAAAGATTACGAACTAATTTGTAAGAAAAAAATTTTCTGATTGCTGGGAAGCATATCGCTGAGTCTCAGAACACATGGGTATTCTGGACTCTGAGGACATTTGCACCTGATATGGTATTTTCTGTACCTACTTTCAATTCTCAATGTAATCTTTTGCCTGAGCAATTATGTTACCTTTTTGCTCTTCCTTATCCTCCCAACATATTATGTCTCTCAAAAATGGGACCAATGACCTTCCCACATATGGACAAAGTAGTTTTTCTACCTAAATGACCAGGCAGAGACTCAAAAGTGACTCTTTTTTTTAAAATAAGGGACCCTAGTCCACACTGGTTAGAGGCCCATAGTCGAAGTTTAGAATAAGATCATAGAACCTGTGCCATCTGATGCCAGGTAAGTCCATAAGAATGTAATAATGTCGACATTTCTGTCTCAATCTAGGAAGCTGAACAAAGTAGAATTAACCTAGCCAGCAACAGGCATCCAAAACATTGGGGAAGAAAAATAAGTTGGTGCCTGCTTTCTCTAAGAATGAACACAAACTAAAAAGATACAAAACTCTGAATAAGAACTGGAAACTTAGGATCACTGATAGAAAGTTTCTCCACTGTATAAAATACCCAGGGCCTTTACCTTTGACAGAATTGTATATGGCACCTTCACATTGCCTGAAGAAGATTCTGTCAATAGGGCATCAGAGTTTTCCTTTCTTACATGGGGTTCACTTTTCTGAGTGTTAACTTACTATTTCTCACTACATTGAACAGAATTGCAGGACTCTCCTAGGACTAGCATTTCCCTAGACCTCATTTGCCAAGTGAGGCCTTGAGCACTTACTACACCTTACGTGGTCTTTATATATTCCTAGTCCTTCCAAGTTGCTTTGAGTCTGTTCTCCTTAAAGGGCTGTCAGATTAAGGGAGCCTTATACCACTAATTCAGCATAAAAGAGCATCTAACATTCCCTGTCTTCTCAATAGGATTGTGGTTGTATTGTCTACCTCCACCCACAAAATGGATTTTAGAACTTCAATTTCTGTGAAAGGGGAACTTGGAAATCAAAGTCTATTGAAAAGGCTCTCAAAGTAGCCCCTGTGTCAAAGGGGTGTTTTAAACCTCCATCCTCTACACTAGGGGACTTCAAGTCCCCTAGCAAATGAAGATCCTCCAGACAATCTCTTCTCCCCATGCCTGGCAAACACCTCTATTAACTAAATTTTCTTTAAATCCTTCACAAGATTAGAATTGCCACTGCCCTTCTATACTTAAGAAGGAAGGAGATGTCAGGGGCAGCCCTGCTTATACACTGAAAACCTAAAATCAACTATAGGACTAAAATCAGCAATAGGCTTGACATGCATGTTCTTGGGACTCTGTGGAAAAGCACAGAAACAGATTTATATTAGCTCTTGTAAACAAGAAGCTTTGGTAGAAAGTTACCAAGTCTTTGTCATAGAACTTGTAAATAGGTAGCCATTTTGGATAGTACCAACTTAGATAAAAAGAACCAGAGTGGTGGAGTCAGAGAGCTGAGGACACAAGGGAAGTTGAACAGAGTCCACAGGGTGACACAAGAGGTGTCAGCCTGTACTTGCAAAGGATCCTGTGAGAGCCCTACATAAACCTCATTCTAACCTGGACCCTAGGGGCTGAGCATCAGAATCAAAGGCCTGGACTTGAGGACCAGGAGCTTGGCCCTCCCACTCAGTGTCCAGTCAGAACACTGGGACTGGGCCAGGCAGACTGATGGATCTAGACTGAGGCTTGCTGGTTTTCCCCCACAAAGTTTCCCTAAGCTCAAGCCAGTTCTCTATTTTGAAGATGCAGACTCCTCTGCCCATGGTTACACTCTCACAAGATGCCAGGGAAAGGCACACAGACAGAAATCTCTCCCAGGATGGTCCTCAGCTCATGGGGCAGCCAGATGTTAGAATCAGGGCTCAGGGAACAGGGTAATGTGAACAGAGGACACAGGGGTTTGCGGTGGGAAACTAACCTTCTCAATTGGCATTAGTCCCAACATTGGCTATCCATTTAGATACAGGAGGCACTGCACTGGAGCCAGAGAAATGAGTAGCTGCTCTATGTGTTCCTGAGTGCTTCAATTTCCTACTGAAAAGAAGCCCCAGCCCAACCCAAGAAAAATTTTGTTTACACACCCAGGCACACAGGTTGGTATAACAAATACCTCTCAATTTGACTTTGGGTAGATGCTGCTCCTCAAAGTCATCCAGTCACCTGTCCACCTCAAAGCCCCATTGTGGCTGGCCGCCCATATTCACAATTTGACCTGCAGGCTATCTAACATGCTGATCTAGGGACAAGAACATATCAAAAAAAGAAATGAATATTAGATTTCAACCTGCCCACTTGGAAACCAAGGTCTGGCCTCAGGCCCCCAGTTCTAAGCAGCTACTAAGGAAGCATCTCTGTGAAACTGACCAGAAAACCAGGCAACCATTATGAGCTAATTCCAGCTCCCTCACAATCTCTCTCCTCTCTTTAACCCTCCACACCACTGCCAGCACACCCCAGGCATTCACCAAACACCATTTACCACTCAGGGGAAAATGTGTTCCCCTTCATTTCTGTCAAGAGCTTAAGTGATAGCTGGTAGAAAAAGACCCCACAAACAACTACCAGTTGAGAAGCCTTACATGGATTTCTCCTTCTCCATTCCTATTAAGCTTCCTCCACGTATCTGCTCTGAATCATAAAAGACACCTATCTGCGTGACTCCATCCACATGGGTATTTCCTAAAGTTGACAGCCAGTTCTCTTCCTGTCAATGCAGACTCTCTATGGTCTCTGGCCACACTCTCTCATTTCTCACGTCAATGCACAAAGCCAAGAAGGCCCTGGTAGGATGATCCTCTTCTGGTAAGGCACCTGTGTGGTGGAGTCAGAGAGCTCAGGAGACAGGGGAAGTTGAACAGAGACCACAGGGGGAGTTTGGGAATCAACCTTCTCCATTGGCATTAGTCTCAACACTGGCATCCCACATAGCAGCAGCAGGCACTGCACTGGACACATGGCAATGGTTGTGCTGCTCTGTGCATCCATGTGGTAATCAGTTTCCAGAGAGTGAGCCCAGAGTGTGGTGGGTGATGAAAAGAAGGGCCCCCACATAAACCTTGTTCTATTTACCCAGTCACACAGGTAGGTATCTCAGGTATCCAACAATGAGTTCTGGTAGATGCTGACTCACAAATCATCCAATCATCTGTTTTGCACAAAAACCCAGATGGTCTTGCTGCTCACTTTAAATATCTCACTTTCATTCCAGCTACCACGATGAGCTAAGGACAAACACATATCTAAACAAAAAGAAAATATTTCATCTCGACATGCCCTCTTGTAAACCAATCTCTGGCCTGGGACACCCACTTCTAAGCACCTACAAAAAAAGCATCTCAGGGCAACTGACAAGGATACATGGCAACCATTATGAGCTAACTCAAGCTCCATCAGAATCTCTCTTCTCTCTCAAACCCTCCACCCCACTTCCATTACACCCGAGCCATTCACCAACTGCCATGGAGCACTCTGTGGACACTTTAATCTTCTTCCTGCCTCTAAAGTCCCCAAGTCACTCTAACTATGGATCCTTCTTTCTGTATCCTAGCACATACTCAACTATCTACCTGATAAAACTTAGGCACACATTCAACTCAGAGCTCTCTGTCAGGATTCAAGTGGACCCAAGGTGACAGGCACCTAGACACAAAGCACAAAGAGCATTTATCTCATGTCCAACCAGGATCCCTGCAGCATATCCCCTCCACTCACCAATTCCTCCTAGACCAATTCACACCAAGGTCCCTTTGCCTGCCCAAGAAAAATTCTCAAGGTGCCATCAAACTTTCTCTGCAAGTTGCTCCCTCCCACAGCTTGATAACAACTAGCTTGCTATATATGTAAATGTCTGTCTGACTGCCTGTTTGTCTCTTTGTTTGTCTGTCTGTCTGTCTGTCTATGTATATATCTGTCAATTCTCCATTATTTTAACTCATCATTTATTTTTTATTCCTACTTTTCTATATATCTACCTGACTTCCTACCTAACTACTTACCTACCTACCTACTTACACACCTCTAAAATATCTCCTTTTGTGTCACCAATACATATACTTCCAGTTCCATTTTCTAGGGCAGAATTACCTTTCTGTTTACCAGATGATAAGTTCCATTGTCATTTATGAAATGATTTTCAGTAACAACCAGCAAGCCTTCTTTTTTGAGCACTGACAGTCTCCAGAGGTCCATTGTACTGTAGAGAGCATAAGTCAGAGCTTCATGGTGAGCAGTCCTGGGAGGCTCTGCTTCCCTAGTCAGGACACCCAAATGTGATGTTGCAGGCCCTCCTCTCTGGTCAGCTGAACCTTGCTCATCCACAGGTCTCCTCTGGACTTAGAAGTCGACCAGAGGCCCTAGTTCAGCCTGTACAGCCAGAATAGACTGGCTACAAGCACGTCTGCCACTATGTTCACGGGCACCTATATGTTATCTTGCAAGAGAGAATGCTCCTGCACTTTTGTGTGTGCATGCATTCTCCTGACTATAAGGTTTGGATATAAGGATTTTGGTCCATAAGTTTCGGGGGAAGAGGAAGATGTGCATGGTGGAGATTGAAGAGTCCCCCATCACAGGTGCTTCTTAACTGCAGGATATCTGCCACGCACTGAAGGGTACATGAGGAGAGACCCCAGCAATAAGAAGTTTGAGCTTGTACTTGCGTAGAATCCTGTGAGAGCCCTACCTAAACCTCATTCTAACCAGGACCCTAAGGTCCGAGCATCAGAAACAAAGGTGTGGAAATGAGGACCAGGAGCTGTGCCCACCCACTAAGTGCCCATCCACAACACTGGGACTGGGCCAGGCTCAGAGATTGATCCAGCCTGAGACTGCCTGACTTTTCCAACACAAATGTTCCCTAAGCTCAAGCCGGTACGCTTTTTTGAAGAGGCAGACTCCTCTGTCCATTTTTACACTCTAAACAAGATGCAAGGTAATGGCACCCAGACAGAAAGCTCTCCCAGGATGATCCTCAGCTCATAGTGCAGCCAGGTGGTAGAATCAGGGCTCAGGGAACAGGGAAATGTTAACAGAGGGCACAGGGGTTTGGGGTGGGAGACTAGCCTTCTCAATTGGCATTAGTCCCAACATAGGTTATCCACTTAGCTGCAGGAGGCACTGCACTGGAGCCAGAGAAATGGGTAGCTGCTCTATGTGTTCCTGAGGCCTTCAGGTACCAACCAAAAAGAGTCCCTCCCCTCCCCCTGGAACATTTTGTCTACACACCCGGGCACACAGGTTGGTATCTCAACTACCTCTCAATTTGAGTTCTGGTAGATACTGCTCCTCAATGTCATCCAGTCATCTCTCCACTTCAGAGCCCCATAGTGGCTGTCCACCCAGATTCACACTCTGAACTGCAGGCTATCTAACATGCTGAGCTGAGAACAAGGACATGTCAAAAGAAGAAATGAATATTAGATTCCAACCTGCCCACTTGGAAGCCAAGCCTCAGGCCCCCAGTTCTAAGCACCTTCTAAGTAAAAATCTTTAGGCAACTGACCAGGAAACCAGTCAACCATTATGAGCTAATTTTAGCTCCCTCACAATCTCTCTCCTCTAACCCTCCACACCACTGCCACCAGACCCCAGGCATTCACCAAACACCATGTAGCACACAGGGGAAAATGTGTTCTCCTTTTTCTCTTTCAAATGCTTATGTGATAGCTGGTAGGAAAAGACCCCACAAACAACTACCAGGAGACAATCCTTACATGGATTTCTGCTTCTCCATTCCTATTAAGCTTCCTCCAAGTATCTGCCCTGAATCATAAAAGAAACTTACCTGCCTGACTCCATCCACATGGGTATCTCCTAATGCTGACAGCCAGTTCTCTTCTTGTGGATGCAGACTCTATGATTTCTGGCCACACTCTCTCACTTCCCAGGTCAAGGCACAAAGCAAAGATGGCCCTCATAGGATGATCCTCATCTGGTAAGGCACAAGTGTGGTGGAGTCAGAGGGCTCAGGAGACAGGGCAAGTTGAACAGAGACCAAAGGGTGAGTTGGGAACCAACCATCTCCATTGGCATTAGTCTCAACACTGGCATCCCACATAGCATCAGGAGGAACTGCAGTGGACATATGGCACTCTGTGAGCTGCTCTATGCATACACAAGGCCTTCAGTTTCCCTGGATTGATCCCAGTTTCCCTGGATTGAGCCACTCTCAAAGTGTGGTGGTAGATGAAAAGAAGGGCCCCCACAAAATCCTTGGTCTACTTACCTAGTCACACAGGTTTGTATCTCAGGTATCCATCAATGAGTTCTGGTAGATGCTGCCTCACAAAGTCATCCCATCATCTGTTGTCCACAAAGGCCCAGAAGTTCTTGCTGCCATCTTTCAAAATCTCACATGCATTCCAGCTAGCATGATGAGCTGAGGACAAGGACATATCTAAACAAGAAGTGAGTATATCATCTCCACATTCCCCCTTGAAAACAAAACTGTGTTCTTGGGCCCCCAATTCTAAGCACCTACAAAAAAAGCATCCCAGGGCATCTGTCAAGTTACCTGGCAACCATTATGAGCTAATTCAAACTCCTTCAGAATCGCTCTCTTCTCTCAAACCCTCCACCCCCCTCCATCACACCCCAGCCACTCACCAACTGCCATGGAGCACTCTGTGGACACATCGATCTTCTTCCTTCCTCTAAAGTCACCAAGTCACTCTCACCATGGATCCTTCTTTGTATATCCTAGCACACAACCGCGTACCTACCTGTGTAGGGACTAGGCACACATGCAACTCAGAGTTCTCTGAACGGATTCAAGTGGACTCAAGATGACAGGCAACTATGTACAAAGCACAATGATCATGTCTTACCTCTCTCACCAGTATCCATGCAGCACAATTCCTCACCAACTCCTCCTTGACCTATTCACATCAAGGTCTTCTGAGAGTGCACATTGGAAATACTGAAGGTGTCTTCAAACTTTCTCTCCAAGAGATCACTAACACAGCATTATCTATCTGTCTGTCTATCTATCTATCTATCTATCTATCTATCTATCTATCTATCTACCTATCTATCTGTCAATCTGTCTATAACCTACCTACCTAACTACATATCTAGCTACTTACAAACCTTCCTACATACTTACATACCTCCTATCTTTCTATTTATCTAGCTCTATATCTATCTATTATCTATCTATGTATCTATCTATGTATCTATCTATGTATCTATCTATGTATCTATCTGTGTATCTATCTGTGTATCTATCTATGTATCTATCTTTGTATCTATGTATCTATGTATCTATGTATCTATGTATCTATGTATCTATGTATCTATCTATCTATCTATCTATCTATCTATCTATCTATCTATCTACCTATCTATCTTTTTCTACCTACCTAAATACCTACCTACCTCCTTCTATCTCTTTTTGGCTTGCCAATGTATACACGTCCAGGTACATTTTCTAGGACAGAAGCACCACTTTATTTACTAGATAATGAATGCCATAGTCATTTCTGAAGTGCTTTTCACTATCCACCTGCAAGCCTTCCTTTCCTGAGCACTGAGAGTCTCCAGAGGTCCTCTCCTGCACTGTCGAGAGCTTAAGTCACAGCTGGTGTAAGTAGACCCATCTAACAACCATCAGGAGAGAAGTCTGGCATTGCTTTCCACTTCTGCCTCCCTCCTAAGCTTCCTGGAGGTATCTGCTCTGATACAAGCAAGACAGCTCTTTCTATCCAGGCAGGCCTGCTCTGAGTTCTCAGAGGTGCAAGGCCCACCACCCCAAACAAGGAAGAATCCTGTCACCCTCTACATTATTTATTACTAAACAATTGTCTCATCCTTTTACCAAGACAGAAAGGTACCCTCAGGAACAATTTCCCTGTTGTCCACATTAAGTTTTTCTACACCTTGTGCCAACCTGTGCTATGGCCTGGTCACATATACCACCTTAAGGGTTTCCACTACACTGAACCTAACCTTCACAGACAAAGCTGTGCTCAACACCATGAGAAATGATAAATAAATAAATGTAAAACTGAATAATTCTGAATATTGATTCAGCCTTCGCCATCAAGGATCAATATCCATGATCAATACTCTTTATCTATAGGTTGAGGTTGACCTTATTCATTATTATTACTACTAATTTTTATTTTTATTCTGTTTTTTGACTGCAATGATGATTTTTCTTGATCATGGTAATGTTTTGTGAGTCACTGAGGTATGACATCATGAGTCTGACATAATCTGTGTTACATCATGTGCATAACATCATGGGTGTTACATTATGTGTATGATATCGTGTATATGACATCATGAGTGTCACAGTGTGACATCATGCATGTGTCATCAAGTGTATGATACCATGAGTATTACATGGGTATGACTTCATGGGTATGAAATCATAGGTCATGAGTGTGACATCTCACGTGTGATATCTCGAGTGTAAAATCACAAGTGTGACATTGCAAGTGTAACTTTAAGGGCATGACGATTTTCCTGAGCCCCTCCATGTCCTGTTTGCCCATGAAAAAGAAACGTGAGGCAGTGTTCGTGTGGTTACTACAGCGAGGCATTACTTCTTGTATAAGCAGAAGCGGAAAGACAGAAAGACCCAAAAAGCACTGCTTATATACACCCTAGAGTGATGTGTTCACATCTGATTGGCTGTTCACTCATTACCCATAATATGCCCCGGGATGGGCAGTGATTTTGGCACGCATTTTGCCTTTTGCACCTGCGCAGTTGTTTACTTGATGTCAGCACCATCTTGCAATGGCGGAATGTATCACCACTAACCTCAGCTTCCTACATGACATCATGAGTTTTTCATCACGGGTATGCCGGGTTTGACATGGGTATGACATCACTGTTGTAAAATCATGGGTATGATATCATGGCTATGACATCATGGGTATGACATCATGGGCATAACATTATGGGTATGAAATGATGGGTATGACATCATGAGAGTGAAATTACAGGTATATCATCATGGTGTGACATCATGGGTGTGGCAACACAGTTATGACATCATGTGGTGATTCTGGGAAGGTGGTTGTCTTCTACAATTGACATAGGAAGACAAGATATACATGTCTATAGCAGGTGAGCAGTTGGTGAGACATGGCACCAATATTATATATTATTGATATGAAGATGTAACTTAATATCACAGTATATATGATATAACATATAGAATTTATAATATATAATATAATGTATATTAATATTATCATATAGAATACCAATATACTAAAATATGTAATATATTAATTAATAAAATATATCAATATAATAATATAGTTTACAATATAATATTCACAATTAATATCTTAAATACAATACAACATATTAATATAATTATTGTATATCATATGATATATAACATGTTATGAATAATATAATTATATAATATAGTGTAATGATATTTATATGATACATTTAAATGTTTTCATCAAATGTTCTAAATTTTTTCAACAATTTTTTCTCTATTTACATTAATGTTATCACTAATTTTAAATATAATGCCTTCAATTTTATTAAAAATTTTCCATGCTACTATTGACTTTTTCCCTATTTTTTCCTAAACAGTCTTCACTTTTATAATGAATTTTCTATGTCAATCAATTGTGAATTTTTTAGAGATTTCTCTATAAACAGATTCACTATTTTCATACTTTCTTTCTTCATTTTATTTTATTTTATTTTTTATTAGATATTTTATTTACACTTCAGATGCCATCCCCTTTTCCCATTCCCCTTCTTAGAAAACCCCTATCCCATGCCCCCTTTTTCCATTTTGAATTCATATATTGTTTAAAAAATGTTAATCATAGGCTTCCAAGTTTGTTATTGTTCAATAAGAGGTGTAACCCACTACCCAACCTAGATATGTCAACTATCTTTGACTGGTAGGGATACATGAACATCTGCCTCCCTGTCTCCCCCCTCTTTCTCTCTTTCATCACCTAGCTTCTGTGCTCCTTCTCCTCCTCTTCTTGCTCCTTCTCTTCCTCTCAGGACTCCTTCCACCTTAGCTCCTTTTACATATCACCCTTCCAGTTAAAAGAAAACTTTTCTCTCAAAATACAATTAGAGCATAATTATGCCGATTTGTACCAGTGAGGTACAAGATAGTCCTAATACACAGTCCATCGTTTTGTTGACTAACCAGAACTTCTGTCATCTCTCCTAACTAAAACATTTAGTTCTGAACCTGGCTTTAGGATGAATGTCAGCTGACGACCATCCACTCAAATATTTTCTCTTATGGTAAATAGCCAGGATTGGCTATGAGGCTATAAGTTGTAACCCAGAATGACTGAGTTAACTATAATTGTGGGAAACACAAGGCATAGCTTCTGAAACTTAGCCAATTTATAGAGACCTCTGAACACCTGGACACTCCCTTTACTTCAAAACGTTGGAGCATCTGTTTTTCTGTCTTCTGGCCCAGGATCATCTGAGAGATCTTAGTGATGCAGGATTCTTAAGGACTGAATACTCTGTCTAGGCAGATATAATCAATCGACTATTCTGCAAGTGTGTCCTTCTCTGGACAGTAATTTGTCTGTAGATGGGAAGAGGAAATTATTGTCTAGTGGCTATCTTACTGCAACTGGAGTAACACCAAAGATGCACAATTTCTTCTTAGAATTCAATATTGGAAGCTGTCCGGAGCAGACAGGTTTCTAATCAAAATGAATATTAATACAGAAATGTTTGTCACATCAATTCTCTGGATTTCTGATGTTTTGAAAACCAACTATTCATGTAAGATAATCTGGACTGTTGTCTGTTAACTCCACTCAGCTATCTCTAAATAAAACATAGGAAACACCCTAACAATAAACTCCAAGCCATGAATTTGCTATAGTCCCTTAACTCACAGGCTTTCCATCTCAAATCAGTTAAAAAGTTAAAGAAGGACTGGGTCTAAGCCTGGTATTCTTAAATGTGTTATACTTGTACAATTCCTATGAGAATAACAATATTAACCTCACTTTTATATCAATAAGAAGCTAGTTCCAATGAAAACCTTAAAATTTGTAATCAAAGTAAACTGGTGCCATTTAAGAATTTATATCTTCATCTTGATAATAATTGTACAGATTTCTACTAATAGCTTATGGCTATGCAATGAATCCTAGCTAATCCTCTCTATTCCCACAAAGCCACTACTTTTCCCTAGAAAGCCAGCCCAACATTTACACCTTAGTCTCCAAGCCCAGGGAATAGTGGCACTGACTCTTCATTAGCTTCTTCAAGCTGATGATGGGCATTGAGATATTAGAAGAGGAGTGGGGGAAGGGCAAATTGACAAGCCTCTGATGCTGTGTCTTCACTGCCTCCAGATGGAATTCCCGGACCTCAGAGGTTTGAGCAGGTCTGCCCAGCTTGCTTGTTGAGTAGATACACGAAAGCTGATTATTCTGCAATATACAATTCTTAAAACAAATTTTAGGATCAAGATAGTTTTTTTTTTTTTAAGAGGACTGACATTTTAGTAAGGATGTTGGTTCTAACCACTTTTATTTTTTCCCTCTTTTATTGGATATAATATTTACATTTCATTTACAGTTTCATTCATAGTTACATTCATTTACACTTTCAATATTTACATACATTTTCTATATCTCTCTTCATATAAACCAAAATTTTCTATAAATGTTTTATGTTTTTAACAACTTTTTATATGTACCTTAATTTTTATCACTAATTTTTAAGACAAACCTTTACTTTTATCAAAATTTATTTATGCAAATATTCAATTTTTCTGTAATTTTTCTAAAATCATCTTCAGTTTTTTAATGCATTTTTCCAAGTAAATCTTAATTTTGTATTTTTCACATTGTTTGTTAATAGAATTTTTCCTCATATAATACATAATAATTATACTTTTATAAATTATATATTATATTCTGAAGATATAATATTTCTCATGTATATACATATGTGAAACAACATATATGCTTGTCTGTTTGCTTTAGGTGAGTCTCATCCTCTATCAATTGTTTTGATATCTAATCAATAAAAAATGACATCCATGAATAATATTTCTTCCAAGCACACATTGGAATACACCCGTGATATAAAATAATGTATCGTTGGAGTACTCACATTATATAAAGTAGTTTATAATCAGAATATTCGTTAATACTTTCAATTTAACTCCAGTTTAGGAAGTTAATTTCTAAAAGTGGTTTTAAATAATATTTAATTAATTTCAAGTAATCTTAAATAATATCAAAAAACTTTAATTTTAAACAATTTTAAATAATTTTAAATAATTATAAATGAGAATATGAAATATTTCTCATTATTTTTGAGTAATTTTCATTTAGGACATTAATTTCAAAATGTATTTTATGTATGAGATTTAAATATTTTAAAATAAATTTAATAATATTAAATAGTATTGGAATAATTTTAAATAATTTTCATTTAGTTCATTAATTTCTAAATGTATTATTTGTATAAGATTTAAATCATTTAAACAAAAATTATAAAAATTGTTAAATAATTTAAAATTATTTTAATGTTTTTAAACTATTCTAAATAATTTTTATTTAAAAAATCAATTTCAAAATGAATTTTTAAATAATTTGTAAATAATTTAAAGTATTTTAAATAATCAACATTTACAATGATAATTTTCAAATTGGAATTAAATAAATTTATCTACAAATTTTAATAATTTTATATAATTTTAAATAATTTTAATTAACTTTAGTTTATGACATTTATTTCCAAATGAATTTTTAAAAGTAATTTAAAATAATTTTATATAATTTTAAATTAGGACATTACCTTCTAAATACATTTTTAAATTATTTCTTAATAATTTTTAAATCATTTTAAATCATTTTTAGTTTTAACTTTTGCCATCACTCATAATATCACAAAGGGTCATCTTTTTAATTTTTCACATTGTTTTTCATCAGATAGAAGATCTGAAGAAGACATATTTCACATTTATTGATAATAGATTTATTAGTCCTAAAATATAAACTGATTATAATTTCATAAAATATTTTCAGATAGATAGATAGATAGATAGAGAGATAGATAGATAAATAGATAGATTGATAGATAGATAGATGAAACAAAATACATGCATATCAATTTGGGTTAGGAAAATAGCCCCAACCTAAAAAAATTACGCTGTATAATGTATTTTTGTATACATTATCAATAAAGTATATAAAATATACATACAAATATATACATATATATTACTTATATATAAATATATAATCTAAATATATACATAAGATTTATTATACATATAATTAGTATATATAATATATATTAATTAGAGTTTTCACTCAAATTTCTTGAAAATAGATTCCTTACTACTATAATACGTATAGATTACAATGTTATATATTATATATTATATCACACTCTTTCTAGATTTTCCCCAGCTCCTCTCTATCTTGAATTTACTTCCTGTCTTCCTCTCATTTGGAAATCAGGTTTCTTGGACAAAATACTCTAATGTGACCCAGGATGGTGAAAGATGAAGTAAAATCAATATAATCAATATGATCAAAATGATCAATACAATCAATAACAGGACACAGAGAGAAGAGTTCCAGTCACAGGAAGTTCTGCTTCTCTTCCGATAGTGAAAAATTTCCACCTTTACATTTTAATTATTATATATGCACAATACGTGAAATATAAATAAAATATCCAACAATAAAAAAAAGATATACATTATTTCTTCATAGCTATTATTCATTTTTAGAAGGTAGATTGTTATTAAAATGCAAGTGTAATGTAAATAAAATATCCACAAATTAATATATAAGAATATATTTATCATATCACATTATATAATATTTAATACTATTATTATATATTAATATGTTATATATAAATATGTTATATGTTAATGTATTATATATTTTTAAATATATTATTATATTACATATATGCATAATATTATCCAATACTAAAAAAGGATATATAAAAGTTTTTTCATGGCCATTATACATTCTCAGATCAATGATTTCTCATATATTAATATGATGTGAATAAAATATCTAACAATATATAAGGAGATATTATATATATTATATATTATTATATAGTGATATATTTTAATATTAATATATTAACATTAACATTAATATTAATATTAATAATATTATAATTATAATAATATTATATAATATAATAATATTATAAGTAATTAATATCAATATTAATAATTAATAGTGATATTAATATAATATTAATATAATATTAATACATTATTACAATTTTTAATATATTATCCAATAATAAAAAATTATGTATATACATGTATATAAATTATGTATATATACATAATTTATATATATATAAATTAGTTAATGGCAACTATATACTTTCAGACCATAATGCATAAATATTAAATAAATAAATGCCTAAATTAATAAATGTGAATCCTGATTCAGCATCCTCCAACAATATCCATGATCAGTACTTCATTAGCTAAGTATCTGGGTTCACTTTATCATTATTATTATTATTATTATTATTATTATTATTATTATTATTTTATTTTTATTATTTATTATTCTTTTTTGACTGCAATGACCGCTGTCATTCATCACTGAGGTATTACATAATGGGCGTGACATCATGGGTGTGACATCACAGTTTTGACATCACAGGTCTGACATCATGGGTATGTCAAAAAGGTTGTGAAATTCCTCAATGTGGTTCCAGAGTACATGTAAAGACTGAATAAAGCATTCCATTGAGATTACCTGTAAATGTCAAAAAGCAGAGAAAAAAAAGTGCCATTACCCAATTTTTTATCTACATTCCTTTGAAGACTTAAGTTTAATTATGCATAGTATCAGAAAAAATGTTTTGTTTTCAGAACAGTTGTTTTAATTTTTTAAATACCTCTCACCCCCATATGCCTGAAAAGAAGAGGACATTTGGATCTCCTGTATCTGGAGTTACAGGTTGAGTTTGGGAACAGTACTTTGGTCTCTGCTAGAGTAGCAAGCACTTTAACAGCTGATCCATCTCTCCAGTCACTTAATTTCTTTCCTTAAAGAACATATCTGAAAAATAACTTGCAGGCACAGGCCTGAATTTAAAAGGAATGTTTGGGCTGGATAGTGGTGGACACACCTTTTTTCTCAGGATTTGGGAACCAGAGGCAGGGGGGATGATGGTGATGGAATAAAGATCAATAGTCAACGTTAATCAATAATCCATACTAATCAATAATCAATACTAATCAATAACCAATAATGATCAGTAATTGATGGTACCTACCTTTAATCTAAGCACATGGGAAGTAGAGGCTGGTGAATTTATGAGTTCGAGGCCAGCCAGGTTTACAAATTGAATTGCAGGACAGTCAGGGCTAAACAGAGAAACCTTGGCTCAGAAAATAAAAATGAGGAGAGGTGTTTGGAAAAGTCTAAGACAGCTATATAAAGGAAAAAAGAGGGTTTGGGGGCAGACTGAAAGAGATAGGTAACATTTTGTAGGAATTTAAATGACAAGCAGATAGCCCAAATTCTAAAGCCAGTAGGAGAATCCTAGATGGATTCTGAGGGACAACTATTAATGATCAATAATCAATACTAATCACTAATAGTAATCAATGACCTATAATCAATACTAATTAAAGTGATATAGTAGAAAGACATCAAATGGGGAGGATTTGCTAGTGGGATGGTTCATCTTGACTATCAACTCAGCTTGATTTCAAATGAACTTAGAGACACACCTATGAGCATATCCGTAATTATTTTTTGAGAGATGACAAGCTATCCCAGGTAGTGCCCTTAGTGCATGGACTCTCCATTTACCCCTATCATGAGGAAAAAGCGAGGGAGAATGCTTATTTCCAGATAATCTCTTTGAATATTTATGCGATTAATCAAATACAGTACCACAGCCAGGCAGTGGTGACACATGCCTTTAATCCCAGCACTAGGTAGGCAGAGGCAGGAGGATGATGGTGATGGAATAATGATCAGTAATTATGATAATCTATTCAATAAAATCAATGGCTAATAATCTATACTAATCAATATCCAATAATGATCAATAATTGATGGTGCATGCCTTTAATCTCAGCATTTGGAAGGCAGAGGCAGGGGAATTTCTGAGGTTAAGGCCAGCCTGGTCTACAGAATGAGTACCAGGATAGCCAGGGCTACACAGAGAAACCTGGTCAAAAAAACAAAACAAAACAAAACAAAACAAAACAAAACAAAACAAAACAAAACAAAATCCAGTACCATCAAAATTATGGCACTAACAATTTCTCAAAATAAATCAGGAGATGTTCTCTCCTGTGAGTCACATATAATCTAAAATAAATCCTAAAAGTGTTAACACCACTATGTGAAGTTACACAGAAGTTCTGATAAAATTTATGCAAAATCATTTGTGTGTGGCAGCACATACCTTTAGATCCAATACAGAGATAGCAGAGGCAGGTGGCTGTCTAGGAGTCTAACACAAGCCTGCTCTACATAGCAGGTTATAGTGCTATGTAGCAAGAGTTTCTCTCAACAAAACTAAAAGGGAGGATGAAAGAAGTAAGCAGTGTTTACTATCCCTGTCACCATCATCATCATCACCAATTATTGATCATCATTGTTTATTGATCACTATTGGTATTGATTGTTTATGAGCATTGATTATTAATTGTTCCTTGGTGACAAGGCCATGGGATCAGCTTTTGTGATAATATATGACCATGTATTGTGGTGCCCAAGTCTGATTACAAATTTTTGTTCAGATTCTATGGAGATATATATATATATGTGTGTGTGTGTGTGTGTGTGTGTGTGTGTGTGTGTGTGTGTGTGTGTGTAATTATGCTGTTGTATGAGATGTGCTTAATTAGACCAAAGAGCAGAGTTAAGCCTGTGTCTGCCATGAAACATCCCCATCAGAAGACTTGAGCTGAGGGATCTGACTTAGCAACACCTGCCTTAAGATTTCTGCAAGATACTTCCTACAATCACATAGACCTACTAACATTATCTATTAATTTGAAATAAAGCTTTCATTTGAATATCCTGAGGCTGATGTATCATGTCATTATAGCCTCTTGTACTCTGCAAACACACTTACGTCTTTGCATGTCTTAGCTCCCAGATATCTATAGGCCAAGTTCATATAAGCAAGTACTTCTGACAAACAAATGCAAAAAGTTTACACAGAGTCTAAGCTGTATAGATTCATATAACCAATTCCAAGGTTAAGGGAAGTTAATCAATTTCCTTGTGCTAAACAGAAAAGCAACCATAGGGAAGCTACCACAGGAAAGAAATGTGGAGTCCTTGTGGATAATACAGCCTCTTAGCTTTGGCATTTCTGATTGGGTTGTGCATGCACATATATGTATGCTCTCACAAAAGGAAACTTTCTAATTAAAATTATTGAGCTTATTACAATTTTTACTCATGCAATTGGGAGCTATGCTACAGTAAGAGGATTCTGAGAAAAATGGATAGACAAATAAAACCACAGAGAATCTTCCATTTTGTAAACTTGTGTTTATCCTGAAACAACGTCAAGGTCTCATAATATAAATTTTTAAAGATGGGCAGGAATTAAATAAATGTTATTCAAAATATTATGCTTTTCAGTTGGTCTAGTCACTCATCGTTTGTTCTCACACAATGGCTGGGAAATACTTCAGCACTCAGGGAAGGGGCCATTTCTCTATTTTCAAGAAATCATTAAAGTTCATTGTATATATATATATATATATATATATATATATATATATATATATAAATATATATATGTATGTATATATGTGTGTGTGTGTGTGCGCGCGCACATGTGTGTGCGCACATGTGTGTGTGTGTATACACACATATAAATTTGAGAAACACTTCTAAATTACGTTGAAGCCCACTGTGATTGGATACCCAGAGAGCCCTAAAAATTTCTCTTGAAGACCAAAAAGACACTGAGTCATCTGTAGACAGAGACAGTCCCCAAGGGAGTGTCAACCTCTCCTCATCACCCCAAGAGGATATCAGTCACCCTGTTTCTACTAAGGAGAGCTCATAACATGTTCCTATTGTCCAAGAGGAAGGAAAACATTCCATTAGTTCCAGACTGGAGCACACAGCTTTGGTTCATATCTTATGGTGATTCATCACTACAACAGTTCCAAAAGGGAGTGCAACTATATTCCCTGTTAGTCAAGGAAATTTCAGACATGACATATGTCAAACAGAGAACCTGGTACCTTACCATTCCTACCAAGAGTAAGACCCAGCATTCCAATATTAGCCTTGGTACCCATATTGGGACCCTTTTGCCCTAGCAGACCAAAGATATACACATTTTGTTTGAAACAATCTCAAATGGATTCCTCGGCAAAGGGGGTGATGCAGTTGTATCCTCTTTCCTAAAAGAACAATCAGTCCTACTCAGTCTGAACAATGTCGAATCAGACTTTCCAGTTCTCACCAAAGGGATATTGGATATGTTCCCCCTGTTTCAGGCAGCCTCAGAATGTTTCAGGGTGAAAGAGATGGCCAGTCACAGGCTCCATCTAAGACACTGCGCCTCACAGTTGCTTTTTATTACAAAGAAAATTCAGAAATGTGTCTTCTAATCAACAATGAATGAAACATTCAGGTTCTGCCATAAGAAACTTCCTAATTACCTCTTCTTCCCAACATGGCATCAGAGCATCCCAGTCTGCCAAATGGAAGCTTTAAGAAAGTCCATCTCAAGAGGATTGCCTGGTCCCTACTTTTCTTGACCATGGCATCTTCAATTCTTTTTTTTTTTTAATCTAAAAGCCACCCTGATGTTTTTGCCCTCTGTGCCCCATAAAAACAACAGGAGTTTTAAATTTTTTCTTTTAGTCAACCATTTGTCCAACTTACAACTACCACTCTTAACTGCCTCACATACACAGTAAAGCATCAGGTAGGTTTCTCTGACTAAAGCATTGTAAGGATTTTTTTTCTGATTAAGAATAGCTCACAATTTGTAGTCAAAACAGCATGCTTTACAATGTGCTCCTCATGGAGAATAACATGTGCTTCTTCTGACCAATGTGGATCTAAGCCTATTTGATCTGACCTAATTGCTGAAAAATCAACTATCACTATCTTAGTTTAACTGAGTGCATCTTACTCTGATCCTCTGAACTCATGACCTCTATCCAAAGAGTAGGACTCTGGTGATCTAATGTCTTAGAGTAGTTTACAAAGTTATAATCCCAGCATATATATTTTAAAGTTGGTCAGCAAAAACACGAAATATATGCCATATTCAAAAATAGGCAGCTGATTTATCAGGAGACCTAGCTGGGAACTGCCCCTTAGTGTGATGGAGATTGATTTCACTGCTGCCTGGCCTGCATGACATGGATGTTCTAGGTTCCCATGAAGACTGGATAAGGAAATGTTTCAGCCTTCTCTACCCTCCAACTTGATTCTTGATCTTCCCCTGATACAAGAGTCTTTGAAAATTTTGCTTTCCCTGACATTTGCCTCTAAAGATAGGTATTCCTAATAGTTTCGGGATATGCCAACGTTCTCATTCTGTTCATTGGTAATTGAAATTGTGTTTCTGACACAGAACCAGAAAGGCTCACACTTTCCCCAGTCACTGAAGTGGGACTCAAATCATTCACAAGGGTTCATGGGGTCCTAGGGCATATTCTGTCTTTACCTTGTAGGCAAATGCACTCCAGTCTTTCTCACATAGGCTTCAGACCTACAGTGTAAGAACTACTGATCTTCCAAATTTCTGTATGTATAAAAAGAACTGCTGATCTATCTGCTCTGAACCAGGGATCCTCAGATCTTCCCATATAGCCTAAGTGACCTTAATCTTAATTATCTAAAACCAGTGTGCCTGACAACTTTCACCAATAACACAAGGTGGTTTCAGATGTACTTCCTCAACATCAAATGTGACAGTGACTTTCCAATATTCAGGGGAGCATTACCATACAATACGTTTGAGACCCTGTAACCTCAGACATTCATTAATTGCTCAAATTGATCTCAGAGTTACCACCTAAGTAATAAGGTGTCACATAGGTTCTCAATGACAAAAAAAGGTCCTGAGATCTATGACATAATAAGCAGAGGATTTAAGTCCTTGACAACCTTTTAAGGAAGTTACAGATATAACCCCTACTATCAGCATGCAATAGAATTGATGAAGTTACAATGGGGCCCAAGATGGACCCTTCTAGAAGGACAATTTATGCCTCCAGCTAATAACTCCTTCAAGTCATGCCACCTCAGATGTAAACTAACTTATGTCATTAAGGGGACTGATTCCATTTTGAAATATCTTCTGAAGAGGACCTTAGTTTTATTATCTCTAATCACAGCAGCACCTGACATTAAGTATATGCCAAAGAGGTCAGATGACCTTGAGAATAATAACATTTTTTTCTTCCACTGTCTTCTCTGGAGTGGTCTTAGACATTCCACTCTGATGAAGAAAGCTATAGAACTGTCTTTGTGAATGAAGAGTGTGTCTCAAACATTTAGGCTTGCCTGTAATGTGCTACAGACTGAATCCTTTTCACCAAGAATGCACAGAAGCTTCTCTCTTTGTTTATGGTAGACTCAGGTCTACCATTCAACTAACAGAAACCAGAGATTCTCCCTCAGACTTTATTGGTCAGGAAATACACCTTTGACTACCCATAAAAACCTCACAGACCTCTGGATTCAAGTCCAATGGCCACTGAATGATAAACTCAAACTAGATCCAAGCACATCTATCTTTAATCTGATCACCAGAAAGGTAACATTCCTCCACACCCATACCTGTGCAGCTTATTTTAAGTTTAAATAGGGAACAGATCCATGGACTTAGACCCAACTAGTCAGAAGAAACCTCATAACACTGTCAAGTCTGTTTTTGTCAAAAATAAAAATTTTCTAGATTTCTCTGAAGATGTGGAGCCTGGAGTGCCTGGACCAACCTCCTCTACAGAAGGTAAACAGGGATACTTCCCTACTCTCCAACAGGATTGAGGACCTTTCTCTTTTCTAATTTTCTAATTTTGGTATTTTTTTCCCTCTCATGATTGAGGCCTTAAAAGTTACCCGTTTGACTCAGTATACTCCCATAAGAATTCTTTTTTTCTCAGCAGCCTCTGGGATATTTTACCTCTGACCAAGGAGCATTTCTGTTTTTAATCAAAGTTCACAGAAATCAAGAGAGGAAGCAAATTGTGGAACCTTATACAATTTCTTGAGTAAAGTCACATGACATGTTGTAAAATCATCAGTCTATCATAGTTCTGGTTGGTTAAACATAAGTCTCAGGAAATTAGCTAATATTATAAGATCCCAAGCATACTCAATTTCAATTGAAATAGTCCAGTTGGAGTTCATAGCGTTGTGTACTGTCATTCTGATTATTCTACTTGATATGTTAATTTCTTGATAATAGTAAGATTCCCACAGTCCAATGTAATCATACGTAGAGCCTTGTGGTTAATTTTCCACAAATGCCAGTATCTACTAGTAGCTAGACTTAAACCAAATCCCCAGAATATAAAGCTGCACAGAAAGAATAATTACCACAGAAGGGGCAATTTCTCTATTTTCAAGAAATCATTAAAGTTTATTGTATATGTGTGTGTGTGTGTGTGTGTGTGTGTGTGTGTGTGTGTTTGTGTATACACACATATACATTTCAGAAACACTTCTAAATTACATTGAAGCCCACTGTGATTGGGTATCTTCTATTATCAATGCAATATGGGAGATTCCTTACAATAGCACGATTTCTTCTACACTGAGCTTGTTTGGGGAAAACAACCACTTTTCTCTCGACCAGATGGACATCACATACTCTCAATTCGATTATGGTATCGATTTTATTTTTTCTTATAAACACTTTTCACTCAGCAATTGAGAATCCTGAAACATTTTTCCATGCTAATGAGGCATTCCAGCTACCCTAATCCAATAGCTGATGACCATTAGCCATCTTGCCTGTTCCTACTCTACTTTTCCCAAAGTTTCATGATATCACCCTAAGAAAATTTTGAATCTATGTACCTTGGTCTCTATATCGAAATGCAGGAAAATGTTCACACATAGTCCAAGTTAAGTAGATTCATATTACCAATTACATCGTCATATGAATATAATGACTAATGATGAACATAAATCGTTTGAGAAACAACTTGGACCTTAAATTTAAACCAGGAAGAATCAATCAGGGAAGCCAGAAAAGTAAAGATATTTAATTTTTTAGTTGAATGGCAAATCACTTTGTAGACTTCAACTACAATAGTTCACTGTTGTTTTCATATCATGTGCAGTACTAAAGAAATTGCTTGTCAATTCATGTTGCTGTCACATCAGAAAGCTTTTACATAACCAGTTGTTCTCATCATTTTCCTTTTCTTTATGGTATTAATGCTTCATAGAAACAGAATGGTGTCTTCTATACTGATTTATCTTTATTTAATGATAATAAATTTAATAATAACTTCTACCCTTACGTTTATTGTCTTCTCAGTCTACAGTTCCTTACAACTTAGGATGTTCATATTATTAGTAGAAACTTTGAGAATCCAGGCAGAAATTGCATTATTTGTGCACAGGTTGGATAGCTATGCCAAACAAGACTAACTCTTCAGTTTTGGGTTCAGCTACTCAGATCTGTGTGTAGATGAAACCACACCATTATGGGTAATTGGACTCAAGTCTAAAACAAAAACATTGGGGAAGAGAAATAAGTTGGTGCCTGCTTTCTCTAAGTATGAACACAAACTAAAAAGATACAAAACTCTGAATAATAACTGGAAACTTAGGATAACTGCTGTAAAGTTTCTCCACTGTATAAAATACCTAGGACCTTTACATTTGACAGAATTTTATATGGCACCTTCACACTGCCTGAAGGAAATTCTGTCAATAGGGCATCAGAGTTTTCCTTTCTTACATGGGGTTCACTTTTCTGAGTGTTAACTTACTACTTCTCACTACATTGAACAGAATTGCAGAACTCTCCTAGGACTAGCGTTTCCCTAGACCTCATTTGCCAAGTGAGGCCTTGAGCACTTATTACACCTTATGTGGTCTTTATATATTCCTAGTCCTTCCAAGTTGCTTTGAGTCTTTTTTCCTTAAAAGGCTGTCAGAACAAGGGAGCCTTATACTACTAATTCAACATAAAAGAGCATCTAACATTCCCTGTCTTCCCAATAGGATTGTGGTTCTATTGTCTACCTCCACCCACAAAATGGATTTTAGACCTTCAATTTCTGCAAAAGGGGAACTTGGGAATCAAAGTCTATTGAAAAGGCTCTCAATACTAGCACTGTTTCAAAGTGGTGTTTTAAACCTCCATCTTCTACATTAGAAGACTTCAGGTCAACTAGCAAATGAAGATCCAAAAAAACGATCTCTTCTGCCCATGTCTCACAAACAAGTCTATTAACAAAATTTTCTTTAAAGCCTTCACAATATTAGAATTGCCAATGCCCTTCTATACTTAAAGAAGGAAGGAAAAGTCAGGGGCAGACCTGCATATTCACTGTAAACCTATAATCAATCATAGGACTAAAATCAGCATTAGGCTTGACATACGTGGTCTTGGGTCTCTGTGGAAAAGAACAGAAACAGATGGTTATTAGCTATTGTAAACAAGCAACTTTGGTGGAAAGTTACCATAGACCTGTTGTAGTAGAAAGTTGTCATAGACCTTGTAAATAGGTAGCCATTTTGGATAGTACCAACTTAGATAAAAAAGAACAGGACTGATGGAATCAGAGAGCTCAAGAGACAAGGGAAGTTGAACAGAGGCCACAGGGGGACTTGGGGAACACAACATTCTTCATTGGCATTAGTCTCAACACTGGCTTCCCACATAGCAGCAGGAGGCACAGCACTGGACACATGGCACTCTGTGAGCTGCTCTGTGCATCCATGAGGCCTTTAGTTTCCCTTGATTGAGCCCATAGTGTGGTGGGAGATGAAAAGACAGGCCCCCACAAAAACCTTGGTCTACTTACCCAGTCACACAGGTTGGTATCTCAGGTATCCATCAACGAATTCTGGTAGATGCTGCCTCACAAAGACATCCAATCATCTGTTGTCCACAAAGGCCCAGATGGTCTTGCTGCCCACTTCTAAAATCTCACCTGCATTCCAGCTAGCATGATGAGCTGAGGAAAAGGACATATCTAAACAAGAAGGGAATATTTCATCTCGACATTCCCATTTGAAAACTCTGCTCTGGACTCAGGCGCCCAATTCTAAGCAACTACAAAATAAGCATCTCCAGGCAACTGACCAGGATACCTGGCAACCATTATGAGCTAATTCAAGCTCCCTCAGAATCTCTCTCCTCTCTGAAAACCTCCACCCCACCTCCATCACACCATTCACCAACTGCCATGGAACACTGTGGACACTTTGATCATCTTCCTGCCTCTAAAGTCCCCAAGTCACTCTCACCATGGATCCTTCTTTCTATATCCTACCACACAACCACATACCTACCTGTGCAGGGACCAGGCACACATGCAACTCAGAGCTTTCTGAATAGATTCAAGTGGACTCAAGATGACAGGCAACTAGGGACAAAGCACAATGAGCATGTCTCACTTGTCTCACCAGGATCCCTGTAGCACAATTCCTCACCAACTCCTCCTAGACATATTCACACCAAGGTCTTCTGAGGTTGCACATTGGAAATACTCAAGGTGTCTTAAAACTTTCTCTCCAAGTGATCAATACCACAGCATTATAGCAACTGGCTAGCTATCCATCCATCTATCTATCTATCTATCTATCTATCTATCTATCTATCTATCTATCTATCTATCTGGCAATCTATCTATCATTTATCTTTTTCTACCTACCAACCTATATACATATCTACCTACCCACCAACCTTCCAACTTTCTTACATACCTCCAATCTTTTTATCTATCTATCTATCTATCTATCTATCTATCTATCTATCTATCTATCTATCTTTTTCTACCTACCTACCTACCTACCTACCTACCTACCTACCTACCTACCTCCTTCTATCTCTTTTAGGCTTGCCAATACATACACATCCAGGTACATTTTCTAGGGCAGAACCACCTCTTTGTTTACCAGATAATGAATTCTGTGGTCAATTTTGAAATGATTTTCACTATCCACCAGGAAGCCTTCCTTTCCTGAGCAGTGAGAGTCTCCAGAGGTCCTCTCCTGCACTCTTAAGAGCTTAAGTCACAGCTGGTGTAAGTAGACCCATCTAACAACCACCAGGAGAGAAGTCTGGCATTGATTTCCACTTCTGCCTCCCTACCAAGCTTTCTTGAGGCATCTGCTCTGACAGAATCAAGACAGCTCTTTCTATCCAGGCAGTCCTGCTCTGAGTTCTCAGAGGTGCAAGGCCCACCACCCCAAACAAGGAAGAATCCTGTCACCCTCTATATTATTTATTGCTAAACAACTGTCTCATCCTTTTACAAACACAGAGAGGTACCATCAGGAACAATTTCCCTGTTGTCCACAATAAGTATTTCTAAACCTTGTATCATCCTATGCTATGGCGTGGTCACACATACCACCTTAAGGTCTTTTACTACATTGAACCTAACCTTCCCAGACCAAGCTGTGCTCAACACCATAAGAAATGATAAATTAATAAATGTATAAATGAATAACTCTTAATATTGATTCAGCCTTCGCCTTCATTGTTCAATATCCGTGATCAATACTCTTTATCTATAGGTTGTGGTTGACCTTATTCATTATTATTACTACTATTATTTATTTTTATTCTGTTTTTTGACTGGAATGATGATTTTTCTTGATCATGGTGATGTTTTGTGAGTCACTGAGGTATGATATCATGAATATGACATCATCTGTGTGACATCATGGGCATGACATCATGGGTGTTACATTATGGGTATGATATCGTGTATATGACATCATGAGTGTCACAGTGTGACATCATGCATGTGTCATCAAGTGTATTTCATGGGTATGACCTCATGGGTATGAAATCATAGGTGTTATATCATGAGGGTGAAATCACAAGTGTGACATCACAAGTGTGAAATCACAAGTGTGACATTGCAAGTGTGACTTTAAGGGCATGACATCATGAGTTTTATATCATGACTGCTTTAAACATGGCAATAGTTAAAAGAAATTTCAATTTTCATTTTGAAATTAAATGTCTCAAGATGATTACTTGATTTATGATTGTCTAAGATTTCTGTGAATTATTTTACATACTTGTGAATGTTTCCTAAATCATATCATTATTAATAATAACATTATAAAGTTCTTCCAATAAAATCACATTTGCACAGTAAATTTAAAAATGAAGATAACTGAATAGTATATTTTATAGCATTGATAACTCAGTAATTAATATTCTTTTCTCAAAGTTTTAAAAGTTATTCATTTTCTTTGTCAGAATACAAAGAAATGTTTCATTACAGCACTTTTGTGCATATGCTTTTATTCATATACATATTTATATACATAAGCTTTTATTGATTTTATTGCACATGTGTAATGGAATTGTCCATTGTTGTCTAGATAATTACCAAGTTTATTCATGTCCATGAACAAGCAACTGGATGCATTGGAAAGACAGAAGACTAAGTCTTGTAGAAGTCCAAATTAGTAACTTTATATATTCAGAATGGGAGAAGCTTAAGACTGGAAGTCAGTTGAACAAATGATGGTTTGAATATTTAATAGGCCCCTGGTGTCCCTTCCTTTCCAGTATTTGACCTGTCTAAATAATCCCCAAGGTGTTTTCCTGCTATTTTTCTTGACAGACTCTTCTGAGAACAAAAACACATCATATCAGGGAGCCTGCCTTAGTTTTTCCTTAATGCTTGTCATCTTGTAACTCCTCCTAATGTATGTTTCTCTCTCTCATTCTCTCTCTCTCTCTCATTCTCTCTCTCTCTCTCTCTCTCTCTCTCTCTCTCTCTCTCTCTCTCTCTGGCTCTCTCTATGTTTGTGTGTAATGTGTTTTCATGTATGTAGGTGCACATATGTATGGGTATGTATGCATATATGTGCATGTGCCTGTAGAGATCACATGTTAATATTAATGTTGGGTGTCTTTGATGACTCACCCACAAACCACTAGCCAGTTTGTCCTTGGGATTCCCAGTCTTCAACTGTCCAGAGTATAGGTGAGCAGCCACACTCACTCAACAGTGAGTACTGGAGATCTAAACTTTTGTCCTCACATTTGTGTGGCAAGTGCTTTATCCACTCAACTAACTAACCACCTCTATTATTTTTCGAAAAATATTATTAAAAATTGACATTTATGTCCTTTATTTTCTTTCTGAAAAGTTGGTTGGTGGCAAACATAAAAGCTGTTGAATTTTAAATATTGATTTTGGATCATTCCACTTTGCTGAAAATGTACATATGTGAGTTTTCTGCTGAAGGATTGTAAGCACACGATCACATTTTCTGTGAATAGGGATCATTTGACTTCTTCCTCTCTTATTTGTATCCCTGGGGGTATGTAAACTAGTTTAGCACTGTGTAAATCACTACATAGGTTTTCAAACATAGACTTATTATATGGCCTAGCTGTCACACTCCTGGATAAATACTCAAAAGACCCTAAGACCTACTACTGACATACATGCAATGCATGTTTATTGCTTCAGTATTCACACTACCAACAAATGGAACCATTTCTTTCCATTATGCGCTTATTAGAAAAAATGTAATTCATATATACACATACATATATATATACACACACATAAACATACATATAAACATATGTAATGGTATTTTAGTCAACTGAAAAGGTAGCTGAAATCATGGCATTTGGAGACAATTGTATAAAAGGAGTGATTGTTATGTTAGGTGAAGTAACACAGTTTTAGAAATAGGGAATTAACCGATTTACTCTCAAGTCGGTTTGAGGTAATTTTTATATGATTTTATGATGTGTTCCTCATTTTTCCAAGACTTTTAACATGAAGGGTTGTTGAATTATGTCAAATTCTTTCTCAACATGTACTGAAATGACCACGTGGTTCTTGTTTTTCCTCTGAGTTTGTTTATATAGTGGATTACATAGATGGCTTTCCAAATATTGAGCTACCCCTACATTCCTGGGATAAAGCCTACTTGATCCTGATGGATGATGGTTTTGATGTGCTCTTGGGTACGGTCTGTGAGAATTTTATTGAGTATTTTTGCATCGATATTCTTAAGAAAGATTGGTTTGAAATTCTCTTCCTTTGTTGTGTCTTTGTGTGGTTTAGGTATGGGTGTGATTGTGGCAACATTGATCTAATTGGATAATGTTCCTTTTGTTTCTATTTTGTGGAATACTTTGAAGAGAATTGGTATTAGGTCTTCCTTTAAGGTCTGATAGAATTTTAAACTAAAACCATCTGGTCCTGGGCATTTTGGGCAGGGAGAATTTTAATGATTGCTGCTATTTCTTTAGGGGTTATAAGACTGTTTACATGGCTTATCTGCTCTTGATTTAACTTTCTAACCAGCCTTCAACTCCCCTCTGAAGAGATGGTAGCCTCTCACTTATGCCACAACCTGACCACCTTTCAGGAGCTCTGCTGTAACCAGGGACAAAGGAATCCTCCCCACCAAAGACAGCACTCTCTGCCTCATAAGAGGCCTGCTCCAACCCATGTCACAGAGCTCTACCTGGATACCAAGAATGTCAGACTCCAGTCAGAGACACCCATGCACATTGACACCAGAGATAACCATATGGTGAGAGCAACAGAAACCAATGTAACTTGATATCATCAGAACCCAGATTTCCCAACACAGCAAGCCTTGGAGACCCTAATACACCTGAAAAGCAAGATTCTGATATACCATACCATTTCATGAAGATGTTAGAGGCCTTTAAGAAGGACGTAACAACTCACTGAAAGAAATACAGGAAAGGGTCTTTTATTTATTAAACAAAGCTCAAGTTTTTATATTCCTGGCAATGATGATGTTTCCTACTCTTTGTGATAAGAGAGAGCAGAGATGACTACTTTGTCTCACTTCATATGTGACAAAATATGGAAATTGATTTTCTCATCTATTAACAATAATAACCTACATTGTCTGCTTAGAAATACAGCAAAATCACAGTGGGAAGAGAAAATCTCTGTTATCACAACTAATTGCAGTTTTTTTTCTTTTTATTTATTTATTTTTATGTTTTATTTATATTTCAGATGTCATCCCCTTTCTTATTTCCCCTCCCTAGAAAACCCTATCCCATGTCCCCTTTTCTTTTTGCTTTTATACACTTTTAAAATGTTAATCAAAGGCTTTAAATGTTTGTTAATGCTCAATCAGAAGCGTAACCCAATACCCAACCTAGATGTATCAACTCTCTGACTGGTGGAGACACGTGAACATCTGCCTCCATGTCCACACTCTCTTTCTCTCTCTCATCACCTAGCTTCACACTTCCTGTTAAAATAAAACTTTTCTCTCAAATGCAGTTAGAGCATACTTATTCCTAATTGTACCAGTGAGGTAGAAGATAGTTGTAGTTCCCAGTCCATCATTTGGTTGACTAACCAGAACCTCTGTCATCTCCCCTAACTAAAGCACTTAGTTCTGAACCTGGCATCTTTCCTTGGTTTTAGAATGAATATCAGCTGAAAACCATCCACTCATACCTTTTCTCTCAAAGTAAATAGCCAGGATTGGCTATGAGACTATAGGTCCTCAACTCCATCAGAAATCCAGAATGACTGAGTTAACTGAAATTATGGGAAGCACAAAGCATAGCTTCTAAGACTTTGCCAATTTATAGATACCGCTGAACACCTGGACAGTCCCTGTACTACAAAATATTGGAGCATCTGATCTTCAGACTTCTGGCCCAGGATCATATGACAGACTTTATTGGTGGAGAATTATTAAGGGCTGATTACTCTGTTTAGGCAGATATAATCAGTTGACTATTCTGCAAGTGTGTCTTTTTCTGGACAGTAATTTTTCTGTAGATCAAAAGAGGCAATTCTTGCCTAGTGGTTCACATTGCACAACTGGAGTAATTTCAAGGATGCTCAATTTTTCCTAAGAATCCACAACAGGAAGCTTTCAGGAGCAGATGGATCTTTATTCAAAATGAACCTAACTATAGAAATGTTTGTAACGTCAACTCTATGGACTTCTGATGTTTTGAAAACCAACTATAAATGTAAGGTAGCCTGGACTGTTGACTGTTATCTCCTCTCAGCTTTTTCTAAGTAAAATATTGAAAACACTGTAACAATAAACTCAAAGCCATGAATTTGCTATAGTCCCGTAACTCATAGGCTAACCGTCCCAAATCATTTATAAAAGTTAAAGAAGAACTGGGTCTAAGCCTTGTATTCCTAAGTGTGTTATACAGGCACAATGCCCATGAGAGTATCAATATTCATCTCACATATCAATAAGATGCTCATACCAATAAAAACCTTAAATTGAAATCAAAGTAAATTTTGTACCATTTAAGAAATTATAACTTCATCTTGATATTAATTATACAGATTTCTACCAATAGGTTATGGCTATGCAATAAGTTCTAGCTAATCCTCCCTGTTCCAACAAAACTACTACTTTTCCCTAGAAAGACAGACCAATATTAACCACCTTAGTCCCCATGCCCAGGGAATAGGGGCACTGACTCTTCTTTAACTTCTTCCAGCTGATTATGAGCATTGAGATATTAGAAGAGGGGTGGTGGGAAGAGTAAATTGAGAAGCCTCTGATGCTGTGTCTTCACTGCATCCAGATGGAATTCCAGGACATCAGAGGTTTGGGCAGGTCTGCTCAGTATGCTTGATGAGTAGATACACCAAATTTGTGTATTCTGCAGTAAACAATTCTCAGAAAAAGTTTTAGTATCAAGAAAAAATTTTTTCCTAGAGGTTTGACATTTTTTAAAGATGTTGGTTTTAGCAACTTTTCTTTATTTTTCCCTTGTTAAAAATAGTTGTAATATTTTTAGTTCAAATTTTATCCCCTTATCCCATTTCCACCACCACCCAGGAACCCTTTATCCCATCCTGGCTCCCCCCTTGTGCTTCTATGAGGGTATGATTTTCCAGTTTCTATGATGCTGTTTCCATTTACATAAATTGCCTCCTAAATTTCTAAGTCTTTCCCTTTATGTTATTAAATCTCCTATTTTTTCTTTCCTTTTTTTTCTCATTTTTCCCTTTTTAGTCTCTTTTTTTTTAAATTGGTCATTATATTTTATGCCCTTACCCCACTTCCTCCCAATACCCAAAAACCTCCTATTCTATCCCCCTTTTCCATGCTTCTATGAGGCAGTGCCCACACTTATTCCCCCACTACCGCCTTTCCACCCTCAGGTCCCCCCCCCCAGTCTGAGTTTGTTTTTTATGGTACAAAGAATCTCCTCTCCCACTTATGCCTGACAAGGACATCCTCCCCTACATATACTGCTGGAGTCATGGGTCATTCCCTATGTTCTCCCAGGCTGGTGGTTTAGAACCTGGGGGGCTCTGGTTATTTAGTATTTTTGCTTTCCTCCTGCTCCTGGGGTCACAAACCCTTTCTGCTCTTTCAGTCTTCTCTCTAAGTTCTCCATTGGGAGACCCTTGATCATATCAGTGGTTAGCTGTGAGCATCGTCCTCTGAATGTGTTAGTCTTTGGCAGACCTCTAACTAGACAGCTATATCATATTCTTGACAGCATGCACCTCCAGTCATCCACATAAGTGTCTAGCTAAGGTGACAGTACATAGGATGAATTCCCAGGTGGAATTATCTCCTGATAGCCCCTCCTTCAGTTTTGATGGGGATTGCATTGCATCTATAGATGGTTTCTGGCAAGATGGCCATTTTTACTAAATTAATCCTGCCAATCCAGGAGTATGGGAGATCTTTCCATCTTCTGAGATCTTCTTCTATTTCTTTTTTCAGAGACTTGAAGTTCTTGTCATACAGATCTTTCACTTGCTTGGTTATATTCACTCCAAGATATTTTATATCATTTGTAACTATTGTAAAGGATGTCATTTCCCTAATTTAATTATCAGCCTGTTTACCTTTTGAGTATAGAAAGGCTACTAATATATTTGAGTTGACCACACCCTTAACACTATTAATGATATTCTGCTATACTTGAAGACAGAAACCTAGCATAACTGTTATCACAGAGGCTTCACCCAGAAACTGATGCAAACACATGCAGTGACTCACAGTCAAACATGAGGTGGAGCCCAGGCAGTCCTGTGTAAGAAGGGAAAGAAGTATTGAGGAGCAAGAGTGACCAAGGACAGCAAAAGAAAACCTACAGAATCAACTAACCTGGGCCATAAGGTCTCATAGGGTCTGCACTGGAATTCAGAAAGAATGCATGGGAGGAATAAATTAGGGCCTCTGCACATATGTAATAGTTGTGCAGCTGGGTCTTCATGTGGGACTCCAAACAGCAGGAGCAGGTGTTGTCTCTGATTACATTGGCTGCCTTTGGATGCCTTTTCCTCAACTGGGCTGCCTTGTCTAGCTTCAAAAGAAAATATGCCTAGTCTCACTGCAACTTGATAGGCCATGGCTGGTTGATATTTACAAAAAGGCCCCCTATTTTCGGGTGAGAAAGGAGGAATATGGGGAAGGAAAGTAGGGAGAGGAAGCTGCCATTGGATGTGAAGGAAATATAACACACACATACACATATATACACACATACTCATATATATATACATACATATATACACACATACTCATATATATATATATGTATATATATACATATATATATACACACACCCTGGAAACATGTTTTGTAAGAGCTATTTAATTATTAAGAACAAATCCATATAGCCACCAAATTTTCCCATGTGATGTTGTTATTTTTTCAAGAACTACAATTCTCAGCATTCCAAAAGTTACCTGGTCCTTTGGTGAATGGAGCTTACAGGTTAACTTAGAGTTTTACCCAATATGTCTGGTAAGAACTTAAATGAATCTTGAAATTCAATGTATACAAAGCAAGAGGAATTTCTGGGAACAATCATGCATACATATATCATCACTATACAAAGAACAGTAACAAAATCGGTACATTTATGTTCTCTTTTCCAAAGCTAAATGAATACTAACTTAACTCAGTAATATGTAGTGTGCCTTATGACTAAGCTGACCGCCCTCAGCTCTCTGTCTTCTCAGAGGTACAAATTCTGTGTGTAAATATGGAAGACATTTATTGCCAGTCATGAGCACTAAAATCAAAGAGCATCCTATTACTTAAACAGTGGACTTACTTATTAGAATCTGAAGAGGAACTCATTAACCTGCTCACATCCTCCTCTTTAGGGACATTAGGGAAAGTCAAGTCAGAAGACACACACCCCACAAATGCATAGCAAGTAACAGGAACACTGTTCTGCTTCTTGTAATTAGCATGAGTCAATTTAATATTTATATTCTACTTAGGAAAAGCCATGCAGAAATTTTAAGTTCTTGATCACAAAGGAAACCAACTGGGGGTTCAGGAATCCAGGCCAGCCTGGGCTGCAGAGAAAGAACACTGTCTTTACAAATGAATCCCAGTGAGGCCTGGAGAGGTAGCTTCATGGCTAAGAGCTCTGATTGCTCTTGCACAAAAATCAGGATCTTTCTCAGTACCTATGACATGTTGTGCAATCATTGGGAACCCAAGTTCTAGAGGATTCAACATCCTCTTCTCCATGGATACCAGATGAATATGTGATACACATACATACATGCAGGCAGAACATGAATATATGCGAAATAAAATTAATCTGAAAGATTAAATAAGAATCTAAATCCTCACACTCTTTAATCTACTTTCTCTGCCATATGAAGGTTACTAAATCTAAAGTACAGAGCTCAGTGCAACACCGATTCTCACCTGTAAGAAGTCACATGGTGAGGATTGTTACCTTCACAGTTATTCCTGTAGGATAGTAAAGCATATGGACCCACAGGTACCATTAATTCTTTTTGACATAAATAAGGTGGCTACCTACTAATGATGGGATGGCTTGACTATATTGTAGCTAGAGGAATTTAATCTATCACATTATTTTATCTTCTTAAAAATAAATAATAAAATATCAATGGGGACTGGCAAGATGACTCAGTGAATAAAGATGTTCCTTTTTACTACTAAGCCTGAGGATCTGAGTTCCATCTTTTAAACATGTTTGGTGGAAGGAAAGAACTAACACCTGGAAATTTCCCTCTGACCTCTATGAGTATGTAGGCAGGCAAGTGAGCACACATAGGCAGAAACACTTAGGTAGTCAGACACACTTGTATGGACACACACACACACAACCAAAAGAATAATAATAATAATAATACAAGCTTCTCCTAATTCAGTAATGAAAATTACTCCTGTGGTTCCTTCCTCAACTTGAACAAAAAATGGTATGATTTCTCAGCAATTAGAAATAGGAAGCTTCTCACTCAGCATTTTAAACTAAAAGGAAAAAATACAGCTATTTTACAGAGTTATTCACTATAATATTTTTCTATCCTATTATTTACTTTTGTTGAAATGTAAAGTAAAAGAATTAGTAATGGGGACAGATGAGCTGGCTTAGTATTTAAAGGTACTTTCTGTCCATCCTGATAATCTGAAACCAATGCCAAGAACCACAAAGTAGGAGGAGAAAAATCTCAAAAGCTGTCTTCTAAACATCATACATATGGTCTGCACATGTGTGCACAAATGTTCTCTCTCTCTCTCTCTCTCTCTCTCTCTCTTCCTCTCTCTGTCTCTCTCTCTCTCACACACACATACCACTTACAAAATAAATAAAAAATATAATAATACAGACTTCTTCTATTAAAATAATGAAAGATATTTGTATGAATCATAGTGTTGAATTAATTCTAGAGAAAAAAGCAGGCAGCATGACTTTCAAGGTCTCTGCCATTGGTAATCTTAACCATAACCTGGTCATTCCAGATTTCAAAGCTATTTCATGCAACCTGAGAAAAATGTAAATATTTATTCAGGTCTTTCAATTTTGAAAAAATAAAAGGGCTCAATTTCTTGAAACCTTACTTTTAACCGAGTCTATGTCCAGGACTCCTTGTTCTGCAAGCTGCAAATGTCCTCCACTATGAGCACTCCCTTTGTCATACCTGGAAGTCTACACAATCCAATGCTGTTTTGTTTCTTTAGTTAAATTACAAAGTCCTTGCACATGGCTTTATACAACTACCAACTGCATTACTACTTATAAGCACAGTGTGAATTTACAGGGTAAGTTTAGGAACAGAAAATCAAGATAACGAATATCAAACATCAATTGATTTCTCTAGCTACAAAAATAGTTTATACAAGTGATATGAAATGAAAACTTTTGTTTCTTCAACGCAGACTAGAAAGCCATTTGTGACAAGCCATTACCTTCAGCAAAAGTCTCTCCAATCAGGTCCAGACCATGAGGTTCCTTTATGCATTGATAAGAAATTCAAAACAGCACATGCACCTCTCTGGGACCTATATACAGAAGGATTGAGAGTGCAAGGGAATCCTCAATTATATAGCAAGTTCAAACCCAACTGGGACTACATGAGACTCCATATTAAATCATAAAACAAAACAAAAAATACCTGAAATATATTAATGTATGAAATGAACTTCTATCAAAAGTCTCCAAGTTTCACATATTGCTAGATAATGATATGCATTTTGAACAAATCTACTCCCTGTTGTCTGTTTTATTTAGTTTTGTCTTTGGTGAGTGGTATAGGAAACGAAATGCAGGACTTTACCCATGCTCAACAAACACTTTCAACTAAACTACATACTCAATCAGGTCTGTTTATGAGAGATAAACTCATAGAGGGAAATAGTGTCATATTAATTAACTTTGAAATTTTACACATCAACTGATGAACCTTGAAAGTATACACCTTTATATCTATATGCCTTTCATATAAATCTATCAAGTCTATAGTTGCCTCAATTGCTAACCCAGGAGTACAGACATAACTAAAAATTCTAGATGCTGTGTGTGCCCTATATAGCTTGGTGAAAAAAATCTTAGAAAAAGGGTCTTATTTTGTAAGACTAACAATGACCATCAGGCACAAAATATGCTCTCTCTCTCTCTCTCTCTCTCTCTCTCTCTCTCTCTCTCTCTCTCTCTGTCTCTCTCTCTCTCTGTCTCTCTCTTTCTCTCTTGCTCTCACTTTCTCTCTCTTTCCTTTTCCCTTCCCCATCTCTGTTTCTCTCACTCTCCCTCCCCCTCCACTTTTCTTCTCCCCATCTCTCTTTCATTCTCTCTCTTCCCATCCCTCCCTCTCTACCCCTCCCCTCTTCCTCTCGTCTTCTCTCTCTCTTACTCTCTCTCTCTCTTTCTCTGATGTGATTGTGTGTGTGTGTGTGTGTGTGTACATATTCCCATGGTTAGAACCAACTCAAAACAGCTCTCTTTCTCAAGATTTTACTTAGCATTATTTGAAAGAGGTAATTTTTTTAATAATCACTAAAGATAATATGATTAAAAATGGATTTGATAACTAAAAGTGTTTGGGATCAAAAAACCAAAACAACCTGAATAGTCACAAGAGTCAGGCAAAGCAAGATCTTCATTTGGATTAGGTAGCAAAAATTGACCAGTCAGGGACTACAGCACAGAGTCAGGTGCTGGGCCTTTGACATTTCATCATAATAAGTATACAGATGGCAAACTTTTATTGTACTCAGGCCCCTACTGATCCATAAGGGACACAGAACAGATTCAGTAGCTGACCTGTGACTCTGAAGGGAGATTGTACATTATTTTTAAAGGATGGGATCACAAAGCCAGATGGAGTGTGTGGGCTGTAGCATTGTCCAATCATATTTTGACACACAGAGTTGAGCAAGGATGTAAGCATTGGTGACTAACCCTTATCTGCATCACATGCTTTTCAGATCCTTGATTAATAGTATTAGTGGTCCTTCTAGTGGACTTTTGGTCTTCTGGTGAACATTTAGTCCAGTAACAAAGGAATGGAATGACTACCTGTAGTCAATTAAGTCATAAGAGGCAATACATTTACATCTTGGGGGTCTTAGTTTAGATAGAAGGACACTTCACTCTTCACATTCTTTACTAGTTGACAGCCAAACATGAAACACCTAAAGAAGCTGGATAGGAGTGAGTGCAAGAGCTTGGAAGCATGAACTCAGTTTTGACCCTGTCAGCAAGATGGAAATTGTTCCTGAGATGACTTGACTCAGGCACTTTTTCAGGAACAACCAAAAACATAGAAAGTCTTTTGGGATTGGGCTTAGGATGTAGGTCAGTTGGCAGAATGATTACCTAGTATGCACAAAGAAAGGGGTTCTATTTTTGGGACCACATAAACCAAAAGAGGCATACATGCCTATAATAATCCAAACACCTGGGAGGTACAGGCAACAGGAAAAAGCTCAAGATTATCCTCAGAGCTATGGAGACAAGAAGAAACCCTGTCTCAAAAATGTCCTAAAGTCAACACAATGATTCTGTGGGTAAAGGTACTTATAGCCAACACTAATCAGTTCAATCCCTGAAACCCACAGAGTGGATAAAGATAATCAACTGTCAAATTATCCTGTGATCTCCCAAAGCACACCTTGATATGCATGTATGTGTTCATGTGCACACACATAAATACACACACATTAATACATACAAATTTTAAATTTCTTATGGACTCTATAAAAGAATCTACTAAAAGTAAAAATGGAAGACAATCATAGAGTATATAACCAATGCCCAGAAACCTGCTGTAGGTCTTTCTGTGGGAAGATTGCATTTTGTATTTGACTGTGGGGATTGCAGCAGGAGATAATAGAGAAGAAAAAATTTTCTACATGCTTCTCCTTATCACCAGAAATGTTAAATTAAATCTCCCTTGAAGATGGGGAGATCCAAGGGTCTGGTTCATAATCCCTCCCCCCATTTGTGATTTTCCAGAGAGAAATCTATGGATTTTTCAAAGACCTTCAAATCTGCCATGCATCCTAAGGATTTCTGGGAACAACAGTACAGGCAGAGAAATTTCTTATCAACAAATCTCTCACCTTAAGTATAAAAATTCACTGAAAAGACATGAGACAGCTGCCCATCCTTTATAAGAGTTCCCTTTTCAGGTTTCTCTATTTGTGTTTTGTTCTTCTATGTCCAATAGTGGTGCATAATTTAACTACATGCTTTAATTATTTGCCAAAGTTCAAAAGTGCAAAATTTTATGGATGAATAATTACTGACACAGGGAAGCAGTCGTTATTTCAGAATAAACAGCCAGGAACTAATTGTGCTTCCAATTACTTAATTGAAAGTGTAGCAAATTCTGAATTTGTTTTATATTCAAAACAGATTTCATCCTTTTAAATTAAAAAATAATTTGAAATTTAAAAAAGTAAATATAAGATTTTATAAGCCATGGGGAATAATACCTAATTAGAATGTCAGTGAACCATTTGGAGCAGATGAGATGGAGCATTGGATTTTTGTTACAGCTGACAGATTGTATAAAATTGACAAAAACAGTGAAAGAAGACATGGGAATTTTTTATTGTGTTTCCAGAAAACACTTCAAGGCCAACTTTGAGTTTCTCCTTTTGCATATCAAATCTTCTATTACTTCCATGTAAGAAGGCTGTATAAATACAGAAGCCTACTTCTGATATACTGGATCTGAGTACTTCACATAGAAATATTGTGAAGATACTATTAAACAGTGACACCACATTTCTAGATAATGTCACCTGTAAGATGGCAGTTCTATTTGTAAAAACATGCGGGAAAATGGAGGGTTTTAAATTTTTCTTCAATGCATGTTACAGCTAAAAAGTCAGTCAGGTATCTGTATTTTAGGGTAAAAATAAGTAGCCATAAGTCATAGAATTATATATTAGGTAAAGAGGAAAGGAGAGAGAGACAGAGAGAGACAGAGACAGAGACAAAGAGAGAGACAGAGACAGAGAGAGACAGAGACAGAGAGAGACAGAGACAGAGACAGAGACAGACAGAGAGAGAGTAAGACAGTGAGTGAGACACAGAGAGAGACAGAGATAGAGAGAGAAAGAGACAGAGAGATCACCTATGGTATAAAGAATTTAGATAAAACTAAGTTCCAAGAACTAATCCATTTAATATAGAGAGGAATAGTCAGCAAGCAAGAGTAACAAGGAGAAGGTCCTTAGCCAGAGGAGGCAAAAGGGAAGTGGTTAGCAAATGAAACAACATTGCCATGAGCCAAAGAACATGGGAGTAAATGGGGGATTTGACAACATGCTGATTTTTATTTTCTTTGGTAAGAGCTGGTTCCATAAAGTGGTAGGCACGGAGGCTGCAGATGTGTGTGATAAAGATTATTGTGAGCAGGGAGAGAGAGAGAAATGAATGATGACAAGGGCTCATAAATTGAGTAGAGAACTGTCTTGCTAGACGAGAACACATGGATATCATCCAATATTGGATACTTGTCCCTCAACTGGAGCACAGGCAAGGAGGGCAAAAGACTGACTGTGGTAAGAGAACATAATGTCTGAAAAGGGTGAGAACAGAACACATGGGAAATATTAACTTGAAAGATCACAAGAAAGGCCACAATTCCTATGCTGTACACGCAGGGGCAAAAGATGACCAGAAATGAGTCTGACCACTTCCTATCTTGCTTGGGACTCTTGTGTCCAGAGTATCTTTGGCTCTACTGTCCCCTCTAAACACATCTTGAACTTCATGGTGCCTGGAGATACTTACTAAGCTGGAACCATTGCTCATACCCATCCAATGGCTGATATGTGGTGTGGTGTGGTGTGGTGTGGTGTGGTGTGGTGTGGTGTGGTGTGGTGTGGTGTGGTGTGGAATGGTGTTCTGTACTGTGCTGTGCTATGATGTGCTGTGCAGTGGTATGCTGTGGTAGCCTGTGTTGTTGTGTTAGTATGATGGTATGGTGTGGTTGGCAAGAACAGAAGAATCTGTGAGCATCAAGAAACAATGGGAACCTTCTTTATCTGTGCTTGTCTTGAGTTCCTGGTCCATGTGTAGGGCTTTGACAAGACGCCACCTTTAAAATAAGCACAGAAAGCACACACTGTGTGTTCTTGGACACCCGAAGCTATGGGAAGTTGATGTGAAGATGAATCTTAATTTATATTCTGGTCTTAAAAGGCCATTATACCTTTGGCTTGAGCCTGAGACCATACTATGTAGTATCACAGGCTGAACCTAAACCACAGCAATCCTGGAACCCAATGTGCAGAGCCTTTCCAATGGGTTCTTGCTGATGAAGGGAGCCACTAGCTAGTAAATCTTCCCTAATGTCTTGTGGTCAGGCCTAAGATGAACATGGGCTAATGAAGCAATATCAAATCTACTCATTTTTGCCTTTATCTCTCATTCATTTACTCTTTATTTTTTCCTTCTGCATGACAGGAGAAGAGACAAACAGGCATGTCCTAGGTCAGTGATTCTCAACCTTCTTAATATTGTAGTGACCCGCAACCATAAAATTATTTGTGTAGTTTTGCTAATGTCTCAGTATTTACCCAACAACCTAACAATGTGAGGGCAACTGTGCTCAGATGTCCCAGGGCTTCTTGAGGAGGTTATCACCAAGAACAGCCACACTCTAAACAGTGAAGTAACCCAGTTCTCTCCACAGGTGGCCTCTAATCTCCTGGGATTCCCATGTCTCTCCCTGAGACTTGCTCTCTCTGATTGCTGCATTCTGCAGTCCTGTGTTTGGGAGTAAAGTGTTCTGTTCTCCCATGTCCTATTCTGCAACAGAAGACCAAAGTACTAAAGTCCCTTTCAAAATCCAGAGCTATACCTGTGATTGTAAGAACTATAAGTGATATGTGGGAAGACAAAGGCAACTCCAAAGTCACTCTGCTACCAGGATGGTTGAGGAGCTATCATAAGCCACTTCCATACTCCTATCCTCAAAACCATAATCACCTCTCCAAGTCCTCATCTCCAAATCCATCACACTGGAGATTAAGGATCCCAGTGAATTTAGGGAGCACAGAAACTTTCCTTTTCTAACCCTCGGGCATAAACCGTGAGCCTAGAGGCATGCCAGATTATTCTTGGTTTTATTTCATTGGTTTGTTTACTTTAAAAGTAAAGCTGAGACAACACACACATAAAGACAAACCAAAAAGAAAGGCTGCACTCAGGAGGACAGTGTCTATACTCATAGCCACATGCAAGAGTAGCAGCCAGTGACATTTGTAAGTGTGGCAAAAAAAATGCTAATACACTAGGAAAAGGTATTGCATGAGATGTTTAGCTCTAAATGTGGGCTCTTCATCAGGACATAAGCACAGTCTACCAAGTCAGTAATATTCCTAGGATATCACAGTCAACAACACAGACATAAGACTTGTAGTTGAGCATAGTGTTTATTAAGTAAATATGTATACTATTTTGAACAGATATTACTTGCTCACAATTGGGTAACCATTTAACATAGGATATCAAATAGCACCGGGCTACAGAAAAGAGATAGAAATAAAAAAAAAATAAACAAGGCCTCAGAATTTGGGAAAACTACATGATAGAACAGGTTTCCCCCCTGTCTTGCAATTCTATGGTATTTTAAATTTCATCAAGAAAAATATGTAGGACCCTGACACACTGCTCATGCCACAACAAAAGCACATCTGGATATAAATATACACAAAGTGGTGTTAAAAAAGCAGGGGCCAGGGATCACCTGTTATCACCCACCAAGTAGGATTTAACAGTCAACTTCTGCAGCAATATTTACAATAAACTGACTATGCTTAAGAATAACTACAAACTTAATTTGCAAGTAAAGCAGTATGACCCACCCACCCTCTCCCATCAAGGGACTCTCCCATTTTGTATGGCCCTTTGCCATGCAGACAGTGGAGGTCTGTCTTCAGCCTCATCTTCCGCTCATGGGTGAGGATTAGTGTCCTATTCAGCCTGAATGGAACCAGAGTGATCTTGTCCAGGGGGCAGAAAGCGTGGAATTTTCTCTCTTCGGTGGTCAAAAGAAACATGCTGAGAAAATAAAGGGGGGGGGTGAGAGTGGTAAAATTAAATGCTTGTCTAGAGCTCTTTCATTACATAATCTGTGCTGAGGAAGACAGAAAGTAGGATTGTACCTGAGAAACATCAATCTAACTCAGTAATATACAGATCCTAGTAGACACTGGTTTTACAAACCAATGAGTTCTACATGTGTAACTTCCTCAACTTGATAATACTTCAAGTCGGCATTTCAAGTAGAGACTATATTTCTAGTGTGTTTCCCTCATGAAGAAGAGGCCCAGAATCCTTTGAAATGCAAAATAATAAAAGCTATAGAATATATCAACTTTTAATACTGATTCTCTCTTTGCCTGTAAACCCAAGAGTGGATCTTTACTAAATGATAATGTTCTGTAATGGGACCCATGATATTATTCTAAAGCTCCATAAAATTTTCTGAGGATTCCAGGCCATGTATTTTTAAATCAAGGTTTCCAGATGATTGAGAATCACCTACAGGTGACATTGCTGATTGGTGATATGATTCTGCCAATACTTGTTGTGACACCACTGATGCTTGACGTGATGGTGCAGATGCTTGATGTGACACTGCCAATGATTGACATCGAGGTGCAGATACTTGATGTGTCACTACAGATGTTTGACATAACAGTCCTGATGCCTGACGTGAAGCTGCCAATGCTTGACATAACTGTGCAGATGGTTGACATTTTGATGCATACACTTGGATTAATGGTGCATATGCTACACTTATTGGTGCAGAAACTTGACATATTGGTACAGATTCTTTATGTATCGGTACAGGTACTATACATGATGGTGCAGATGCTGAACATGATGGTAAAGATGCTGGACATGACACTAATGATGCTTGACATGACAGTAATGATGGTTGAAATGAGGCTGCCAATGTTTGATGTAATCCAGTCATTTCTTGGAATGATCTTGATGAATGATGCAGAGGTGGAGGGGCACAATCAATAGGATCCTCCCAACATCTGTAAGAGAAGAAGTTTGGAGCAGTGACATAAGTCAAAGAATGATGGCTCATGAGAAATTCTCCATGCTACATATAACCTGACCCACATTTATATATTATTAGCTCTTCACAGCATGTAACAGAAATCTTACATCTACATCCCTGGTTTTCATAGCCAGTGCCTTCATTCCAAAATGTTAAAGAACAGACATGAAACTGGGGAATTACTCAGCTATGGTCAATAAAGTCTCTCTACAAACACCCTATGCAGAGACTCTGAACTTGAGCAATGAAGCCAACTAATTTCAAGGCTTAGATTTGAAGTCTCTCACTTTGAGGCTGTCTTATCTAGGCTTTCTGTGTGAAAGATCCTCCATTCTATTAATAGGTACTTAGATAGGCACTACTAGGCAGGAAAAAGGGAAAAGGTGATGGCCTCCACCCTTCTTCCCAATCTATCTCTCACCTATGTGTCTCATTTCGTGAATGCTGAGAATTGTCATTTCCAAAAAATTCCATGGTGGGTGACCCCACGTCATCTATAACAGTCACCACCTGTAGAAACCAACAGGCTTATTGTAAAAAAATTACAGGTATACCATACAACCCCGTCTTACATTTCAGGCTCAGACTATCCCTGTACCTGTTCTCCTCTATGATATCCACGAGGTCCTTGTCCTTGCCCAGTATGTTGCTGCCCAGGCCATTCATATTTTAAGTTTCGAAGCATTCCAGTACACTGGGAGAATTCATATTCACATTGTTCTTGTTCCCTATGCTACAGGTTTTGATGCATAAAAAAATAAACATAAAAGTAATTCAATGTCGGAAAAAGACACCGCCTCCCAAGAAATGAACTTAACATTCAAATGAATTCAAAAACAATAAAAGTCTGGTCTCTGTACATATGAGGCTATAGGAACTACTGACTGCTTTGCTAGCACAGTATTCAGGGACATGCCCCTGGGTTACAGACTTCTAAAAATCCAGAACACCCACACAAACATGTGTATATCATCTAGCCTATATTCAGGTCTACCTTGCACAGATACTTTTCACTTTCTGGGACCACTGAATTGCAACGTATGGAGTAGGCTAAGCCAAGTAAAGGAAGCAACCCAACATTTTTTTGAAAATGAAATGTTGTTTCAGTTATAAAAGTAAACTAAATTTCTATACCTCCTCTTCAATATCTGGGTAAGAAGGTTGTTCACCATAGAAGGATCTACTGATATTCAAATCATAGACCTCTGTCATCTTCACTCGTGGGCCACAGAGTTGGAAAAACTTTTCCCCCAAAAGTGGATGATGGTATTGATATGTTCTCTTTGGCTGCATTTGTAAGTACACAAAGTAACAAAGATCTGTTGTTAGTCTATGCTTTTCTTTAATGTACGAAACACAGTGGACATGGGGAGGGATTGCTTACCCAAGCCCTTAAGAAACCCCAGACATATAGATGTTACACTGGGCCCTGCTAAGACCTGCCTGGGCCATCACCTCCTGTACATAACCAGATTGCAGACCCATTACTCATTATTATAAGAATTAAAAATTATATCTACACTGAGAATTTAATTGTGTACTAATTCAAAAAGAAAAAAACCCAAAACATTTTTGTTTAAAAAACTTTTTTAAAAAGGATAAATGTATTCACATGCTTTTTCTTCTAAATAGTTCAATGAAATTTCCTGGTACTCCAAAAAAAAAAAAAAAAAAAATCCCTGCAAGGCAAAAAGGCCTTTTCAAAAACAAAGATGCCAAGACTCAGGAATTTGCCATTGTCACATTGCTGGGGCTAAACTGAAACAACCATCTTTTAGGTTTTAGTCTATGAAGATTGCCTGGGGAATTGGCGGTGGAGTATCTGCCTTTTGGATCTGTAAGAGATACAAACAATTCTGCATAACTGATAAAAACTCACTTCCTTGCTTGATCATCCTGCATATTTAAGAATCCTGCCTTTTAGAAAATCATTATTTAAATACATGGTTATATCCACAATCACAGATAGAAGAAATGAAGGCAAGCAGAAGAAAAGAAACTAGCTTATGCTGCTGTTTGCTGAGGAGAAGGTTGGGATAAGTCTTCAAAAGAGCTGCCCTCTCTTGAGATTTGCCCACACATGAGGAAAATCTGGACCAGTAGAAATCCAGTATTTTCATAGCAGCTCAACTTACTTCAACTATTCTCTGAAGCACAAAACATTCTTGTATATTTGAAAAGCTAGTAGATTAGAAACTATAAAGTTAACCTGGGCAAAGTGAATTTAAGCTAGCTTCTGGGTGCACAGCTTGTAATGGTGTGGTTGGACAAGATGGGGCAGCCTCAGATACCTTCTGATGTCCTTGTTCTTGACCCACAACGACTTCTTGAAACTTAGGGTCTTTCTTGTGTTCAGTATCTTCTGTTATTATACAGAAATCATCATCTGAAGAAGCATCATGACATGCAGAATATTCATCAATTACATGTTCCTTAGGATTGGATAGCTTTGCCTCTACCAAGGGTTTCTTCACATCCTCTTCAGTGCATTCTCCTTGTTCTGGAGTGGCCTCTGTGTCTTGGCTGTCATTTAGGAGGAACTCTGGACCTACTTCAAATTCTCTGTCTTGGGGCTCTAGCATATATTTTGGATCTATCTCATACCCCTGTCTAGATGTAGGGGCTAAGGAAGAAAGCACAGAGAAGATTGTGACAAAACAGTAAAATGTGCCAAAAAAGGAAAAAGCAAGTGAATAATAAGAATTCTATTGAATTCTTCCTATTGGAAGAGGGAGAATCTGCACATTTCTAATTGGGATTTCTAGAAGGTACAAGACTAGGGATTGATTGAATCTGTGAAGAGATATTTACCTTTATTGCTCTGAAATCATCATCTCCAAAATTTTACAGAAAACAGGCAAAGTTAGACTTGACATTTGTGATTTCACACCATTATAAACTGAGCACGGTTTTTATTTTAAAGCTTGCTATGCCCTTGAAGGTCATCCCATTTCTTTAGACCACATCCAAATAGCTAATTGTACCTACTTGATACTGGTGTTGTTGATGAAATATTTGTAGATGAAGAACTTGTGCTTGTCCTCATGCCAGTGCTTATGCTTGTAGCTGCACTTAATTCTGGGTTTATGCTTGAGTGAGAGGGTGTCCGGACCTGAATTAAGTCAAATGGCATTCGCTGAGTGGCTGCTTGAACTTCTACAATCTCAACCTGAATTTGCAACAGAAGATAACACACTTCACTTACAAGATAGAATAAGATAGGCATACTAGGAAAAACAGGCAGACCTGTCCCAAACCTTAGACATACCTCACAATATACTTCAGTAATTGAAGAAAGACCCAAAATCTTCACACACACACACACACACACACACACACACACACACACACACACACACCTACACATCCTTAAAAATATTGTTGGGGTACTAAGCCTCAAAGAGGAAGTGGCCACTGATGGGTTTTCTCAGAGTTCCTACACATGTAAGGTAGGCTTCAAACACAATAAATGCCAAGTATGACATAATGTTTCAGGCTGATTAAATGGAAAATATCAGTACGAGTATTTTGGCTGTAAGAAAAAAATGAATTGTAGGACACTAGAATTTCTAAGGTTAAGGTTATAGAGCAAGTTAGGAGAATAAAAGAATAAAAGGAACAAAAGATGTCAGTTTTCCTTAAGCCTGCTTATGTTTTAGTCAAATATTATTTTAAACCATTTGTAGATGATCAACTTAGGGTCAGGATAAGCACAAGGACTATTCTAAGCATGGCAGTTACTTACAGTAAGGAAAAAAATAACAGAAACTGTCATGCTCATAAGACATTTATTGAAATGAAAGTCTTTCTATATTGATAACACACATTAACTAAATAATGATATAACAAGAATAAAGGCCCCAATGGTTCTCTGGGTGACTGCCAATGTACATACTTCTGTGCCTGCTTCAGGACACTCCTCCACATTCACAGCTTCAGCCTGAGCATCTGTTTGCATTTTGTTCCTACGGTGGCGTTTTCGAAGCCTTAATAAAGCCATAAAGAAATCATTATTAATATGTCTTTTGTGTATTGGTCAGGAAGCTTCCTCATTGCTGGATAACTTTCATAGTACTGGAAGGGGATTGAGGAAAGAAATTCATCAACAGGCTTACTAGCTGTGAACACTGTGATCAAGGATAATGCCTAGCATGACAAGACATGCTCATGTTTACAATCATGGCATTACAATGTTATAGGTGCAACCAACCAATTTCTGACTGGATTGATGGCCACACCACAGGAGAAAACACATAGGAACTGATCTGTGAAGCGTTAGGAAGAGAAGTTGGAGATTATATGACCTAAATACATTGTGTGAAATTCTTAAAGAATGAATAAAATCATATTGAAATTAACATTGTATAATGATATGTATGCATGGAAATACCATAAGTAAACCCACTACTTAAAATTAGGGGTTTTTAAAGTTAAAGTATGTCTAACTTTAAAATGTGCTGTGTCCTAGGATTAGAGGTTTAATTCTGTGGAAAAACACTTAGCCAACATAGTTTATGTTCTGGTTCTAAATCATACTCTAGTCTTGCAAAGACAAGAACACAAAAACAAGATATTATATTTATATTTGGGAGGTCAAGCAAGAAGAAATCCACCATCAGTACAAAATATGAGAAGTTGAGATATAGTAATATGTCTGACTGTAAAAAAAAATAAACAGCCAGGCAGTGGTGGTGCACGCCTTTAGTCCTAGCACTTGGGAGGCAGAGGCAGGCGGATTTCTGAGTTCGAGGCCAGCCTCGTCTACAGAATAAGTTTCAGGACAGCCAGGGCTATACAGAGAAACGCTGTCTCGGAAAAAAAAAAAAAAAAAAAAAAAAAGAAAGAAAGAAAGAAAAAAAACCAAACAAGATAATCTAACAGTAAATGTGCTAAGTGATATTTATGAGATTCTGATGGCATAAAGAAGAGTTAAAACAGGAAAAGCCAGTTAATGAGTTATTGCAGCCATCTGCATATATTATTTGGGCATGAAATGTACAATTTTTACTCTTACTGGTTTGATTTTCAGTGTGAAATAATTTAAACACAAGCATATTATTTACAATAGTTAACACTTAGAGAAAATTCTAACACAACACACATACATGTGTATGGGTGTACATATATACAACACACATGTTGATTTCTTCTTGAAGGTAGGATCTCACATATCCCAGGCTAGGCTTAAACTCAGTATGTTGTCAAGGAAGACATTAGAGTTTTTATTTTGGGGCTGGAGGAATGACTCAGCAGTTAAGAATACTGACTTCTCTTTCAGAGGCCCTAGTTTCAATTCCCAGCTCCCTCAATGGAAGCCTACACCTCTCTGTAACTCCAGTTACAGAGTATCTCACACCCCTCTCCAACTGCTGTTTTTCACTGGAGATATGTGGCTCACAGACATACATGTAGGCAAAATACACAGATAATGATTGTCTTTAAATTGCTCTATGTGCCCCCACCTCTCAACTCAGATATCACAGGCATATGCTGCTAGGTTTATGCTAGGCAAGCCCTCTGTCAACTGAGCTACATTCCCTGCCAGTGGAGAAACCCTTTTTTTTTTTTTTAAAAAAAAAAAAAACGTGACAAAACACACATTTCAAACACTTCAATTAAAGCTTTCAATTCAAGGATTTCTGGTCGATTCAGATCATAAGATGATTACAATGATTTTAGTTCCCTTTGCATTTTTAGCCCTTTCATATTTACATATTTCTTTATATGCTGGTGACTTACTCTGGGGAAGCACTAAGATAACTCTCCAACCCCAAGACAGTTTGAGAACATTTTCATAGCTCAGAAAAGGTATTCCACTGTTCTAGCTACCATTCCTCTCTGTCCCCATCCACTCTGCACACAATACCTGGCCAGAGGCAACCTCTAATCCACCTTCTGCCTCTGTTGAGTTCTGTGTTGTGAATTTACAGATGAGCAAAATTCAGTTTGTCTAGGCAGGCTTCACAGCAGGTAGGCTTGGTGGCCAGCAGGCTTTGAACAGAGCCTTCACAGGCTTCTGATTGTAAGCCCTGGGTCTTAACAGACAACCATACAATACTCAGATTCCCCCTTGTTTTCAATTGAAACCAGTCACTGAAGTTTAAACACTTGACATCATCCTGGACTTTTTGTAAGCCCTGAGCCTTGGCTGCAAAATATTGTTACTTTTTATCCATCTGTTCCCAATCCTCATTCTTTTAAGGTAGTAAGTAACCTGGGACCCCTAGCTCTCCCATGTACTTCAGACATTAATCTATCTTTCACCTTAAATTTGCTTGGCTTTGCAGAACTGTCTTAAAGCCAAGCTTGCATTTCCTTTGAAAGCATAAGGCAATTTTTTGCCTTTGAATTGTCTTGCAGGCTGTGCATGGTGGCCCACTCATGAAACCCTGGAACATGGGAGGCAGAGGCATGAGGATCTCTGTGAGTTGGAGGCCAGCCTGCTTTATATAGTGAGTTCCTGGAAAGCCAGAAAATCTCTCTCTCTCTCTTCTCTCTCTCTCTCTCTCTCTCTCTCTCTCTCTCTCTCTCTCTCTCTCTCTCTCACTAACTCTTTCTCTCTAACTCTCTCACTATCTCTCTCTCTCTGTCTCTCTTTCTGTATCACTCTTTCTCACTTTCTCTTGCACTCAGGCTTTCTCTCTCCTTGAGCCTCTCTCCCCATTCTCCCTCTCCTTTTCCTTTTCCCTTTCCTTTTTTCTCCCTCTTGTCCCTCCCCTTTCCCCTCCTCTCTCCCACAAACAAACTGACAAATAATGTGACCTGCAGTAGACATCTTTACACCTGACAGCAAGTGAATGTTTTGCTCCATTGTCCTGTGTGGATGGAGCAGGATATAAGCCACTGCTGCATCATTAGGGAACAACCTCAGATGTATATTATGTGCTCTTTTCTGTCACTTTTTTCTAGAACCATTATTGGATTAATCTACGAAATGATGTAACAGACAGTAGTTAAACCATTCCTTCCATACATTAAAATGTACAGATCTGGAAACTGGAAGAGGTATTGGTGGTGGGCTACTCAAATACACATACAGATGTATGTATGTAGGTAGGTAGGTAGGTAGGTAGGTAGGTAGGTAGGTAGGTAGGCAGGAAGGTAAGTGAGAGAAAAATAGACAGAAAGGCAAGGAAAATTCTGTAGTTTTAAACATAATTTGACTATGTTAAAAATTAAAAATAAAAAACCATTTATCAATGTTCATTCTGTTGGAAGACAATAAATTATATTAAATGATATGGTAGGTTCAGAACAGCTAATTGGTCATTTTAAAACTCTTAATCTTTCTTATTTTGGCTTTATTTAGCAAAAAAAAAAACTTGTTTCAGCTCTGCATTATTTACAACCATGATACCTCTTACCTATGGTGTTGTAAAGTACTGTCATCATCAGAATCATCATCTACAGCATTTGTTTGAATGTTAACTGGTTGTGCCTGCAAAAAATTAGCATCATCAGTTGTCACCATTTTAGCATCTCTGAGAATCAAATCTACAGCTTTGTACAGAGAAGAGTTACACCTTCTTCTAACCCCCTAATTGGCATTAAATGTACCTATGTACTAGAAAAACTTGACATTTCTAACATGCATTATATATTCAAGTTAATCCAAGTGTCACGTCGGTGTGAAAAAATTGCTAGGTTTACAGGTACAAAAACATCTTATGCACATACAGTGGTTTAGTCCAACACTAGTAGATCAAGGAATTTCACTTTGATTCAAGTTCACTGCTTGCTATTTTACACCCTCACACTATAAAGACTCCTCTGACTGCTATCTCTGTTCTCTTTAATTTGTTTTCCAAAATATCAACTGGTATAGAAACAATATCCTTTAGGCACAGAGAGAAAAACTGGAGGAAATCACAAATAGACTTTCTGGTGCCATGATGGAGACTAGTGAAATATGGGTGGGACAAAAAAAATTTGTTTTCTCTTTCTCAGAATAGGAAACAGATCTTGGGGCTGAGTCATCCTGTATATTAGAAGTCTACATTCTTGTGGCAGAAGATGAAACTCAGATCCCAGAGGGTTGGTATGAAGGAAGAGTGAATGAGGCAATCAAATCAGACAACATCCTTCAGTCTTCTCCTCTATACAACTTTCCACACTCTCTTCAATATGGAAAAGTGGTTTGTTCTGAAATTGAATCTAGGAGTGATCTACTATGGCATCACAATAGAAACCTGGTCTACAGCCAAACAGAGCTGTTTATATAGGCTGCTAACACTACCCAGTCTTCAATGTTCTAGTTAGCCCTGTATCCATTCATTCCAAATCCTGGAGTTTCCATCCCCATGACTAAAATCAACCCAAATTCCTGCCATTCACATCTGGTTATCTCCATTCTTGTTTCTTTATACTTCATGTTCCACATTCAAAGCAGCCTAGGGATTTCAGTCTAGATCATACTCTGCTTAGCATAAATTCTGTATGTATTACTACAGTGAGCAAAGTTCTGCACAATCTATCACTTTCCTGTCTCCACCATCCCCTTCACTCTTTCCCTTATTTGAGTCACATAAGCAATTTTATTCCTTCAAACTCTCCAAATTGAGGTCAGTGCACTCTCTGTATAGACTGCCTTTGTTAGACTTGGGGGTACCCTATTCAAAACAGAAATCACCAGCTCACTTTCCCATGACTCCTTTTATCAGTGCCTTGTCTGTTAGCTGCCTGTATGTGATTCCCTGGTACTTACTGCAGTATCTAGGACATGAAAAGTATTTCATGTCATTGAAAATACAAACTAAATGATTTTCAGTCTAACACATGAATTTTAATAACTAGCTTTTCCTTTGGCCTGTAAAAAGCCTTTACAATCAAGTACCTAAGGTTGTGAGGGAGGGAGGACATGAAAATTCACTTTATAAAACTAATATACAAGTTGTTCTTTCTTTGCTGAATACTAAATGTATGTACACGGATGTCCAGTAGCTGGAAGAGAAAATGCTGTGCCCATCAATAAGAGAGAGATATAGAGCATACTCACTGTCTCATCCGGCGTACGTAGAACAGAAATGTTTCCCACAACATAGTACTTTTCCTCCCATAACAGCCTTGGAGCAGAAGACCAAATCTTTCTGCTATTAGGACCGAAGTTTCCAAAAAATACAAATGACTCTAAGGGTGACAGACATAATGGCAATTAAATCAGAAGCAATCCTGGCTAAGAGAGCAGGCAGACAACTTCCACATCACAATGCTGTTTGTCACCTCACTGGCAGTTTTCAAGATTCTGAGCCATGGACTTCTCTTTATCTCCCTTCCCTTCCAGCTAAGATCCCCAGTTTCCCACATGGTCACCACTAATATATGAGGCATGCATCCTGAAAAATCAAAGGTGTGATTTTTGTGCTGATGTCAATCTTTTTCTTTTGACCTATGGATTCTTGAGTTAGTCTCTAAAAGAAATAGTGTTTGTTTGTGTGTGTGTGTGTGTGTGTGTGTGTGTGTGTGTGTGTGTGTATTCATGCATCTGTCCAAGTGATTTTTAATGATATTTCACCTTTAACTTTCAAGAAAGAAAGAGGAGAAATATTTTAACATGCATTTGTGTACCTGAAGCAAAAAGTATTATACCTTACCTCTGATTAACTCAGATATTTTAAGGGTCAATTTTAATTTTATATCTTGATTTCTAGGCTTGTACTTCCTTAACCCTCAAAAACTAGGTTTCATACTACACCTGACATAAATGTTATCTGTTGAAAAATTTAGGTGAAATGATTTCTTTCCCCAGGTCAGTGTATAGAGATTTAGAGTTTATATTCTATATATTGGCCCTTGATATAATGTTAGAATTCTAGACTCCAGTGAATCTAATTTGTGGTATGGTTTACAAACTACAAAATCCATCTGTAACTTATTCAAGTTATTCATGGAGCTCCCTTTAAGCTATTCAGTGCATTAAACATTTTTTGGATTAGGTTTTTAAAATTATTTTGTTTTGTCAGAGGAGACATCCACATCCTCAACCTATATAATCATCCATGTTTCTTTATGACCTCACCTTATAAATTTCAGTATTTTTAAATATCTAATGTAGTCAGAAATTGTGAGTGTAGCAGTATCAGGTATTTCACAGTGACAGTAATACAAGAATTAGTATGCTAGCAATCAGGGAATACAGCACTCATGGACATCATGTAAGTATCATCATCTGGGTTGCTTACCATCATAAGAATCCTGTAGGTACAAGATGAATTTCACGTACTCATATATATGTCTCCCTTGGTACATGGTCCTGTAACAATATGTGTCCTGGCCACTCTGACCTACATTTCCTTTTCTTATATAACAGCAAAATTCGATTAGGCTTCCCACTAAAGAGAGCAAGATACAAGTAAAGTTACGTAGTCTGATGGATTATTTCAGACAATAATAGTCTTCCTTAGTCAAGACAATATTGTAAAGAACACAACTTTCTTTCCATAAATGCTGGTCCTCAGAAGAGATATCATTCTTATATCCATAAAATAGGCACTAGCTGGAACACAATACACTAGTATTTGTATAGCACTGCTAAAATTTGAGAAAGGCTGCTGTAATTATGTTTTATTGTAAAGACTAAGACAGGGTGGGATGATTTCTCAATTAATTAATTTTATTGACTCTTTTAGAATTTCATATATGCATGTGATATATTTTGATCATGTTCCCATTCCCTCCAACTTAGCTCAGATCCAGTTCCACATCTCCACTCAGTCCTTCCTAACTTTGTGTCCCCCAAAATACACAATTCCACTGTGTACTACCCATATCCTTCCACTAGAGCAACAGTTCTCAGCCCTTTGGGGGTAGAACAACTCTTTCATAGGAGTCACCTAAGACCATGTACATATCAGATATTTACATTACCATTCAAAACAGTAGCCAAAGTACAGTTATGAGGTAGCAATGAAAATAAATTTATGGTGGGGGGTTACCACAGCATGAGAGACTGTATTAAAAGGTCTCAGCATTAGGAAGGTTGAGAACCACTGCTAGGGGCTACATCCTTAGAGGTACCCCACCCTTCCTCCCACGGCATCCATCAGCTCTCTTGAACTCTTCCACTGCGTGTGAGGGCTCATCATCTGAGAGTAATGTCCTATTGAGCTCCTCCATAATTATCTAGAGGAAATAATTTTTAGTGTGAGAAATGTACTATTTGAAATTATAGGCTATTAACTTAAATAGATATATTATCAGCAACTACACTGATTTCTTTTCAAAAACTACTAAGGTGTAAGAGAGCAAGGAATTGTTCAGCTAAGTATTACTTTTCACACACAATTCAAAAATTAAATTAAAAGAGAAAACAAAACCATGTATGCATACCTATATTTGCCAATGGAAGATTTAGAATGATCTTCTCAGATATGTCATCCTTTTGTTCATCATGAACAAGATTTAATAGGCTCGTCCCAATTATATCTTCCTAGGGAGCAGGAGAAAGAACAGATTTTGCTTTCAATACTAATACCATTAGTCTGCTCTGTATCCTTGCCATAGGTGTTTAGTGCTGCCCATGCCATTTATACCTATAGGTGCAGTGCTTCAGGCAGTTTGCATTACCCTCTAGCAATTACTCCACATTACAATCCATTCTGTCCACAGTTTTCCTGTGCATTATCTCCCTCAAGTAGTTGGATTCTTCCCTACCCATCTCATAGACCTCAGATGCTGTAATCCTCACCCTGTCTTGTTTCCCTCTTTGCTATGAGCCTGGAAAAAATTCTCAGCTCCTCACCCATAACTTTGTCTCCAGTCTTGAACCAAGCAAGTGAATCTGGATGGAAAACCCCACACAACTGTGCCACACAACCTTGCCAGTAAACTGTGCCACACAACCATGCCACAGAACCATGCCACACAACCATGCCACACAACCAGTGACTATACAACTCTGCCAGAAAGCCTTTCCCCTGACTCTGCACTTTCTCACTCTTCAATGTGAATCCTTTCTTGTTTGCACCTTCCTCACACTTTCAAGTCCCATGCCCTCTCTACATTTTAATTTATCCTTGTTTATTTTGATGGAAAAAGTTCAACCCTTCCCCCTGTACCATAAAGGGACACTTATCTTTTCAATAAAAATATTTTCATTGGTCCATATATCAAATGGAATGCCCTGAGTCCAAGAACAACCTGAGGCTACATAAGGAGTTTTGGGGCGGGCTGAACTATAGAATGCTACCTTATCTTGCCAAGAAAGAAAGGAAAAAAGAATGAAAAAAAGAAAGAAAGCCATAGTGAAACCCAATTATTTTGTGTGTTAATTTTTTTAAAGGAGTTTGAGAAAAGATAAAAATTAAAAATTCAACAAATTTGATGTGAAATATAAAGAACCAAGGGGTGTTACCTATTCTTCCATTGGTGGAAGAGAGGTGGCATCATTACAAATAGAATCATTTGGCTGGAGACTAGCTCAGTAGGTGTATGCTCACCTGATATCGACAAGACCTTTCCTTATATCAGGAATGAAAGCACAAGCACTCAGTCATTACAAAAGAAGTCAGGCATTAACCCTGCTCAGTGCCATTTTCTGAGACTCTTAACAAGAAGCATGTTTTATTTTTCTGACAGACATTTCATCTTAGACACACATGAGAGGAGTGGATAGGGTGAGGGAAGAGTAAGAACTTTTGCCGGAATCCCAGCATGTTTTTATTGACTAAACACTGAAACTAGTAGAGAAGATGATGTCACAGAGTCATAGCTGAACACCAATGACTTATATATGAGCATAAAAAGAAATAACTTATGAACAACAATCCAGAATGACCAATTTCCCCAAAAACTGCAAGAACTTACTGGAAGATAGCCAAGAAGAGGTGTCACATTCTGGGATACAAAAACAACTTTTCCTTCTATGTTCAGTACAATTGAAATATTTTCAAATGACTAATAAAGACAGAATAATAACATAATTAAATAGTGGAACAATAATAAAATGATAGCTTTATTTCTGAGTGTATAAATTATTAGAATAGAACACAGAAAATGTATTGCATTTCTTACATATCTATAAAGTAGGCACATCCTTAATTAAAATTCTATTATTCTGCCTCCTACACAGAATCTACTTCACCTTAAGCATGAGATATTTATCAATGATGTGCCACTTGGACAAACATATTTCAGTGTACCCAAAATCAATAACTAAACTTTCCATCTCACACTAGAAATATTCATTTCTTAGTGTAGATGGTCACACTTTAAATATGTTTAGTATTTGAATGCTAAACGTTTTTAAAGACACATTCATTTATACTTAGCCTAGTGTTCAACTTAAAAATATAGTTAGTGCTATCAATTTTCTAATGTATAATGGTGTGAAGTCAGGTTTCCCAGAAGGTGAAATTTAGAGCATGTGAAATACCAAAATGTTGTCCAGAAAAAGGAGATGTGGATACCTGTGTGCCTGCCTCAGTATCACCTCTAAGAAGAGGACAAATAAAGCGGGGCTCTCCTAGGAATTACTGCTAATGCAATGTACTCATTCATTTAAATTTAGAGTTGTGATCCAGATACTGATTGTGTGATCCTCAATTCCAATATTTATTTTAAAGCAGTACTTCATTAACCTATTCTGCAATAAAATGATTATTTTAAGAAACAAGCTCATAGAATTCATACAAGTAGATAGTTGCAAGTAACAGTACCTCATTGTAAACACAAAATGACAATAAGTCCTTAGAAAGAAGCAATACTGGTGATGAATCTCTGATAAAGTGAATTGTACAATAAAAAAGCACAAACGTTTTAAAATATTTTTATTTTGTGTGTATGAGTGGATTTCCCAGCATATGTGTCTGTGTACCATGTGTGTACCTGGTACCCATACAGGCAAGAAGAAGGCATCACATCCTCTGTAGCTGGAACTACAGACCATTGTGAGCTTCAGTGTGAGTGCAGAGAATTAAACCTACCTCCTCTGCAAGAGCAGCCAGTACTCCTATGTGATCATGAATATCTTCATACCATAATCATTAGTGAAACAAAAAATTAGTTTCAAATATTCTCTTATTACCTGTTGTGTTTTGGAACTTCTTTTGAGTTTATCCTTGCCCAAATGTTCATGCAAGAGAAGATATTTGTAGCACATAAATAGCAACTGACCACCTCCTAGAATCATTGTGTTAATCAAAAATTGTATCCTACTTTTGCTGAGTATTGAATTCAGGATTACCCACATGTAATTACCCACAAGTGCTATTATTGAGCTAACAACCCCCAGCTAAATTGAAAAACAAAATCGTCAACTTTTTTTCAAGAGTCAAAATATGAAAACAATGTGTCCCTGTTTCCACAGGCACTAAAATTATTTTTTTCCCATTTTTGTGCTTAAAAACAGCTGTGATCATACTTGCAACATATTTGTGCCATAAAAAATCTTCTCTAAGAAAAGGTTTTCCAGGGAAGTTACTAATACCAGACAGAAGCTAAAAGGTTGGAGAAGAGTGACTCTCACAGTTTCACAGCACACAGCCTGCATTTTTGCCTACAAGCATCTCTGCAGTTGATAGTCAGCTTCTGGAATAGTTTAATATGCATTTGGTTTCATAAAAGTATTGACAGATTTCAAATGAGATATTCTGAAGCCTCTTCACAACACAAATTTCAATATAAGATACCTACCTACCTACCTTGTGTTTTTAAATAAAAGTGCTTGAAAGGATAAAAGATGCCTGCACATGGTTTAGGTTTCCATCTAAGAGTGTGTATTGTTATAATATTTGCTTTGTTATTGTTTGAAAACTTGTTCTTTTCCAGCTGTGCTTTGAAATGTGATGTAGTGCATCTTGCATTCTAGGTGATCAACATGTAAATGAAAACAACAAATTAAAAGACCCTTACCTGAAGAACCGTCTTATGGTATTCTTCATAGGTATTAAAAACAGGAACTGTGTTTTGTTCATAATTTGTTTGTACATTGAACATTCCTTTGCATAAAAGAAATGACAGGTGTTAAATTAAGATAACTAATGATATTAGAATTCTCAGCTTATAATTTAGAGAAATACTTTGTTAGTTTGGTAGGGGGTGCTTATGTGTTCCATTACTCATGTGTAGAGATTCAAAGACAACTTTGGGGGGTTGAATCTCTCCTTCCATCTTTATGTGAGCTCTGTGAAAGTGATGAGAACAAGGTGTGTGTAGAACTCGTGAAGTAGGGTGCTAGCAGCTATAGGCATTTTGAAGAGGGTTAAAGAAGAAATGCATTGTAAGGGAGTGGGCACGGCCTAGAAAATATATTTGGAAAGTTTAGCCACAAAGAGTGCATAGAATCAGGGAAATGGACCTAAGTCAAACCTCTTTGAGAAGACAGAGAGGCAATAGCAGGCTGCTCTCTGGGTCTCTTTCTAGATGATCCATATCCAAGTCTATTCATCAGTTTCTGAAGTCTCTTCAGCAAATTGCAAAGATCTTCATGGGTTATCCTCTGGCATGGATTAGAGGCACCACTAATTTACAGAGAAATAAACATGAGCTTTATGTATGATAAAGCTGAGGCTAATTACTGATATAGTGCCCCAAAAGTGGACTAAGATGACAGAAAGACAGATCTTTTTCATTCATATAACATCCAAGGTCTTCATTATACACTATAACTACTGTGGCAGGATATGTCAGAAAATGGCCTTAATCCCAGTACTCCGGTGAGATGGCAGAAGGATTGTGGATTTGATGCAAGTCTTGGGCTAAGTATCATGAGCTAGTTTCCAAAATAAATGATAAATGAACAAGCAAACAAATAAGATCTATTTCTATTAAAACAATAACATGAAAGTCAATGTTCCCACCCTTTGATTGTGAGGCTGTTAAAAGTAAAAACCAATCCATTTCCATGTCTTCCCAGTACAGCCTAATACAATGTCTGGCACTGTTGTTTAGCAATCACTTAAGTTAAACCTGAATTAGCTTGAGTGAAATAGCAAGACTTAGCTTCCCTTCTGTTCTCACCTGCTTTAACAGTAATTCTTACCAGGTCTTACAATGAAACTGGGGGAAGAGAAGACCCACGGAAGAGACCAAAATACCCTCAACTTCCCTGACAAAGTTTGTCTACATATGACATAACAACAGAGGTCAGAACACAAAGCTTTGCCAATTGTATTACAAATTCTTACCTCCTCATTTTTTGTGTATTCCTCTCCATTTTTTTCAGTCGGTTAAAGGTGGATTCTAAAACCAAATAAGACCATTATTTACTAATTAAACATCTTTGTACAATCTATTGCATCTCCTTGCTGTAGCTGTCTTATGTCTATCTTGCTCTATGCCTGATAATCATCTTATGTCTTTGTTTGCATGTATCCTGTTGTTATCTTGAGTCTATCTCCCATCAAAGGATCTCCTACACTGCAGCTATTCTGAGTCTATCTTCCATTTATGGATCGTCTATACCCCAGCTATCATGCGCCCTTGTTTCATCTATGAATCATCTATGTTCTAGATAGCCTGTGTCTCTCCCTATCATATTCCCTCTACCTATCCTGTGTTTAAATTTCATCTGTCAATTATCAAATAGTTCTCCTGTGTCTACATTATCTCTATTATCTTCCACCAATCAGTCATCTATCTTTCTACACACCTCTGTCTATCATCAATATGTCTATGGCCTATCCTCCGAACAATCTGCTATATGCCTTCTACCCAACTATCATCTATTCCCTAGAAATCCTAACTATGCTGTGTCTATCTTTCAAATTATCTACATTCCAGCTATCCTGTGTCTATCCACGTGGTAGGTCTCCTGTCTACTATCTATCCTTTGTCTTCTCACTGTGATGCATCTACCATCTATTCTATAGCTATCTTGTCTTTATTATACTACCTATCAGCTATCATGTAGCTATTCTGAGTCTCTAGGCTATACCTAGATACCTTTGACTAACAGAAATATCTGTTTATCTATCTATCTATCTATCTATCTATCTATCTATCTATCTATCTATCATCTATCTATCAATCATCAATCATCTAGCTTTCCTGTGCATGTCTTCTATCAACTACTCTCTGGATATATTTTGCCTATCTTCCATCTATCTATATTCTATCCTCTAGCTATCCGATATCTCTATTCCATCAATGCACCACTTATCATCTAGTTACCCTGAATCTCTGATCTCTCTATTCTTTATCTTCTAGCTATCTTGTATCCATAGATCTACCAACTATCCTCTAGCAACCTTAGGTCTATATTTTACCCATGTGCCATCTATCTTCTAGCTGCCCTGCTTATCTCCTATCTATCATCAATCTTCCAAATTTTCTGTGTGTATGTTTCAGCTATGTATCATCTATCATCTATCATTTACCTATCCTATGCCTGTATTCCATCACCTATACGTCATCTATCCTCTCCCTATCCTGTATGTCTATACCATTAATATATTACCTATCCTCTAGTTACCCTGACTCTGTAAACCATCAACTATACTCTGGCTATTCTGTGCCTGGATTCCATCCTTATATCCAATATCTTTCTTCCAACTACAGTGTGACACTATGCCATCCATAGTTCATGTATCTGCTAGTTACCCTGCATATCTATCTATCTATCTATCTATCTATCTATCTATCTATCTATCTACAATTCAATAGTCTCCTGTATATGAATTCCACCTATCATCAATCCTCTAGCTATCCCGTGCCTTTCTTCCATCTATGGTTCATTTATCCTCTAGCTAACCTGTGTCTGTGTTCTATCTATCATCTATCCTCTAGCTATCCTGTGTCTGTCTTTCATGTATCATCTGTCTCCTAACAACCTTGTGTCTGTTTGCCATGTATCTACCATCTATCCTCTAGCTGTCCTGTGTCTGTTTACAATCCATGTATCATTTATCCTCTGGCCACCTTTTTCACTCTTTCATCTATCCTTAACATCTAGTTCCTCTGTGTCTCTGTTTCGTATAATTATCCTCTTTCCTTTACCTATTCTTTGTTTATCTATTTATCTATCATGTATCCTCTAGAAGCTAGAGTGTAGCTATTTTGTCTGTCTTCTATCTATCTATTATCTATCTTCTTGTTATCCTATGTCTATCTTCTATCTGTCTATTCTCTATCTTTAACCTGTGTCTATGCCCCATCTCTATGTTGCCTACAGTGTCTCTATCTCCATCTATTTATCATCTATCCTCTAGATCTTCTACATACATCATCCTTTTCTCTCTCTTCTACACTTTATACATTATGTGTCTATAATCAGATCTCTTTTCCTTTATCCCATATCTCTCCTCTATCATATATTAGCTAATGTTCATCTTTCTTCTTGGATACTCTTCAATTCTTCAATTTATTATCTACTATCTAATCCTTTATATTCTATATTCTATAATTTATTATCTGTTGTTTATAATCTATCATCATTTTAAATTAATGATCTATAACTTATCACTTATTATTAACCATCTTTTATGTAGTTGTTGTACTATATGACCCTCATGATAAAACTGGTCAGTATTTAAAAATACAGCCAGTCTGTTTTGTTTTGTTTTGTTTTTCAATCGAAGGTACCAGAAATTGTGAACTGTGCTATAAATAGTATTCCTCAAGAAAAGAAAAGCTATTTCCTAAAGACCAAGTTAGACAATTAAGCCTGGATAACTCAGAGAGTTAACTATACAGCTTTATATTAACTATTAACTGATACAACTGAAATATGAAATTATCACATTCACAGTTTACTGTTGGTGAGTTCACCATCCCTATTTCAATGATTGGGACAAGATTAAACAAGAAATATCTAAGGATTTTGCCCTTAAAACAGAGCTCCATCTTAGTCAACCTTACCTCTCCACTCACTTGAAGTCAAGTAGTCTCATGTTTACTGTATCCTGGCAACTATAGAACATACACTGCTTATGAGATTGGTTGAGAATATAAGACTCACTGATTATGATTGGTCCTAAAAGGCAAGGCTGTGATTGGTCAGAAAAAAATTTAAATGGCTGTAGTGGCTGTTAAGAGCCAGGCTGTGATTGACCTAAATTACAAAGTTAATGTTACTATGATTGGTCTTAAGACTCACCATTGTGATTAGTCTAAACATAATCCTTAGTGAATGTGATTGGTGGTTAGTGGCATGGTTGTGATTGGCCTAAAATATAAGCCTCGATGACTGTGACTGGTTCTACAAGGCATAGCATGGTGTCTGTAGGAAGACATTCACCAGTTGCTGCCTTTTGTTTCCTGGTATGTATCACCAGTCCCAATAAAAGATTTCTCTTAAGAATGCTTGTAAATATATCTATATCTTTATATATTTTTACTTCTATTTTATGTAAATGTTTGGCCCAAATATATATATATATATATATATATATATATATATATATATATATATATATATATATATATGTGTGTGTGTGTGTGTGTGTGTGTGTGTGTGTGTGTGTGTGTGTCTGTGTGTGTGTGTATACCATGTGCATGTATGAAACCTACAGAGGTCAGAAAACTATGTTGGATTTTCTGCAATTTGAATTACAAATAGTTGTAAGCCATGAAATAAGTTCTGGGAACCAAACCTAGGTCATATACTGCAGCAAGACGCATTCCTAACAGGAAATCCATTTCTTCATCCCCCTCAAGGGAAATTTTCTTGCCTTCTATTTATAATCTAATCTATGATGGTAACTCAGGAATAAACAATCACATGAAGGAGAGATATAGAACAGGCAGTAAAGCAGCAATGGCAGCTTAGGTGTCAGCAGACTGAACTATGAAAGCAGCAAGGTAGCTGTTCACACAGCTACAGCTACAGAAACAATAGCTGAACAGTTTAAGAATGCCTATGGGAGAAAGAAAGGCAGAAGAACAACAACAAAAGCAGGAATAGACCTGAGGAGGAAGAAGTGTTCCCAGTTGCCAGCTAAGAGCTCTAATGCTAGTTTGTGTTCATAGCTAAGAAATCCCCTACCTTCTATGTATATACAAGACCTAGAAAACTGGCTGCTTCCAAAGGCTGAGATATTTCAATTTCCTAGCCTTAGACCTGCTAAATTTGTATGCCTGGCAAAATTTTCTCCATAGTTGCATATTCAACCCTTTGTTCTTAGTGACTTTAAAGTGTGGTTTTTAAAAAAGAAAACTTATATAGGTGCTGATCAGATGGCTCTGTTAGTAAACGGTTTGCCATGCATGAGCCTGAGGACCTAAGTTCAGATCCACAAAACCCACATGAAAAGTCCAGGTATGAAGATCTGCAGATTTAATGCTCACACTGCTCTAGGGTCTTAGTAAATATCTGAATAGTATTGGCCAACCTAGGCAATTAGTGAGCTCTAAGTTCAGAGTAATCAGCCCTTAATAATTCTGCAGCACTAAGGTCTGTCAGATGATCCTGGGACAGAAGGCAGAAGAACAGTTGCTCCAACGTTCTGAAGTAGAGCATGTGTCCAGGTGTTCAGAGGTCTCTATAAATTGGCTAAGTTTTAGAAACTATGATTTGTGCTTCCCACAATTATAGTTAACTCAGTCATTCTGGATTTCTGATGGGGTTGAAAACATATAGCTATTGACCTTAAGAGAAAAGATTTGAGTGGATGGTCGTCAGCTGACATTCATCCTAAAGCCAGGTTCAGAACTAAATGTTTTAGTTAGAATACATGACAGAGGAGCTGGTTAGTCAACAAAAGGATGGACTGGGTATTAAGACTATCCTGTACCTCACTGGTACAAAATGGCATAATTATGCTCTAATTGTATTTTGAGAGAAAAGTTTCATTTTAACAGGAAGGGTGATGTGTAGGAGGAGCCAAGGTAGGAGGAGTACTGAGAGGAAGAAAAGGAGTAAGAAGAGGAGAAGAGGAAGGAGAGGAGAAGCTAGGTGATGAAAGAGAGAAAGAGGGGGGAGACAGGGAGGCAGATATTCATGTATCTCCACCAGTCAAAGATAGTTGTTATATCTAGGTTGGTCAGTGGGTTACACCTCTGATTGAACAATTCCAAACTTATAAAGCCTATGATTAACATTATTTTAAAATAAATGTATAGATGCAGAAAGGAAAAGGGGGCATGGGATAAAGGTTTCCTAAGGGGGTTGGGGGGGCGATGGGGATAGGGGATGACATATGAAGTGTAAATAAAATATCTAAACAAATGAGGTGGAGATCGAATGATGACTAATAATCTTTGGAATCAATTAATTTTGTGTACACATGTGCACACATGAAAAAATGCTCACACAGATATATATTTACCAAAAGAAGTAAAAACATAAATTGTATATGTCCATATTTGCATATAAAAATAGCTTTACTTATTAAACCATATGTAACTAGAATTAATTCATTACTGACTTTCTGTAGTAGAGAATCACTTGTATGTTTTCCATTATGCCAATGGTGAGTGTTTGCAACAAATTTCAAAGTCAAAAGAATCATCAAATTAATCTGTTTTAAACTTCAAGTTTGCCCCTCTACCCTGACTCCATAACAATATCAACCTTCTCTAAAACAAGTAATCTGCTGATCACATCTGAGCTCCTACCACTACCATTTGTGACACATATATGGCAGGGGCCATAGCTGGAGTATGTCTAAGGCATAGAACTTTTGTAAACACCTGCTGAAACAAAATTTTCAGTATTACCTGATGCCAAAAGTGTGATCCTGAATTAGAGTCAAACTAAGTACATCTTGGGAATAATCAGTGGCCCCACTTATTTTGAGATGAGGCAGATCATATTGAGTCTTCTACTTTCTCTGGACTAAAGCTCAATGCAAACTAGGTCTCACTCTAGGTAGCTGCAAGTGGGAGAAAATATGTGAGTAGACACAGAACACATGACTGTGACCACTGCACTCGAATCTATGCAAGTAGAAAAGCATCTCACTATAAAGGGCATAAATTCAACATAAATTACATGGCTGATGGCTCATGATCTCTAAATTCTATGTAAATTCAAATCTATCCTTAAACTCTTCTCCGTTGGTTTGTTCTAAAGATTGATGAAATTGAGTTTTCTGTGGGAAACATCTACCCTTGTGGCTAGCCATACTTCACAATATCTCAGGACCAGGAGTCCAAAAGCTCCCTTTGTTCTCTTTCCCAGATTACATTCATTTCGGGAAGAAGCACAACATTTGTAACACTGGTATATTCTGGAGTGCAATGGGTGAGATTCAGACACTCACATGTGCTGGGCAAGTGCTCTGACACTGAGCTTCACCACAGAACATTTTCTGTGTTTTTAATCAATACAGAGGCTACTGATTATGTTTGTCAAGAATCTGTTATTTGCCTGTGTTTGGAATCATTTGTACTTGGCTTGACTTTTAAACTCTTCCTTTCTATGGTTGGGTGAAGTTTGCTGAATTTCTTCTTCTTAATGAGTCTAAATTCTCTACTTAATCTTTAATATACATAAAGTAGCTAGAGTTGCAGCAGCTTTTCAGAGGGTGTAACTTGGAGAGTGTCCGTAGCACTCTAAAATCACAAAGATATGGCAAGAAGAAACACTTATCTCTGAATAGAAAGTGAAGGAAAGTCATGGCTGTGCAGAGAGGTTTTGTAAGAAGAATGAATGAGCCAGTAGTCTATAGCCAGTAGTCTATAGAGAAAGCGAGCTGGATAAGTTATATTATCAATTGGTGATGCCTTGTGTCTGGCTACAGAGTTGCATTATCAAAATGAGTTCTGTGTCCTCATAATGAGCAACATATGACCCTCTAGGTGTAGTGACCTGCACCCATGATACTCTCTCCCCTTCCAAACCAAAGAGTAGTAGTAATGAAAGGAGAAGTTGAGAAGACAAACATTTTTCTGGATTTTTGCTGGCACCAAGTTGGATACAAATCCACGAAGGATATTGGCCAGAAAACACTACCTGAAGTATTCACCCATGATGTGCTACACAAGGAACCTGGAGTACAGCTGAAGGAGAACACACTGAAAAAATTGTTCATCTGCCAAGGGAGACATAAAAAAGCTAAGAACAGAGGTATTAAAAGACAATACAACAATCAGATTATCTGAGTAAAACTGAGAGAACAAAGATGAAAATGACATAAAGATTCTTGGTAGTGCCAATGAGCAAGAGAGAGAGAGAGAGAGAGAGAGAGAGAGAGAGAGAGAGAGAGAGAGAGAGAGAGAGAGAGAAAGAGAGGTGGAAATTTAAGGCTTGTTGGATGGAGTTTTGCTGGAGCAAAGACATGCAAGAATGTTTCCTTAATGTGGACACAGGAAAAAGTCTAAGGCAGACTTGTGAAGGAACATTTCTCTGAAGCAGACACAGGAGAAAGGATATTCTGCTAAAGCAAGCATATGAAAGGATTTTTTGATAAGGACACACAGGTGTTGATCCACCTTACATTGCATAGCTTACATTGCATTTGTCAGGACTCCATAGAGAGAAATGCACCAAAAAACTTCTGGCGGTGTGCTGAAGTTTCTTGCCACTTCTGCAGACTTGAGCTGATTGGCAGAGTGAAGTCAGTTGAGACAAACACATGTGCTGAGGCAATACAGTGGCTGAGGCAAGGTCCGTGAAGGACATGTGATGTTTGGAGGGTATGAATAGGACTCTACAGACACTGATGGAGGCTGAGCTTGGCTTGCTTATAAAGCTAGCTCTGCAATACCTGTGGTCTCGGGTCTTCCATGGACTTAGCTTGTGAACCTTGAGAGAAGCAAAGCAATGAACTGGCTTTCCTCTTGGTCCTTCCTGCTGACTCAGGTCAAGGCTGAGACCAGGATGTTACTGCTAGGTAGTGCCACAGCTACTGATTTGCGTTGGCTATCCTGACACTAAGGAACTGAATTTCTGGTATATCCGTGAAGTGTTTGTGAGTGAATTGATCTGCCAATGGCTGCTAACCTGTAAACCGAACTTCTGGATTCCAGACAACACAGACGTGATTTGCTCCAAAGAACCTTTCTAAACAGGTCCAGTTCTCCCTTATCCTTTCTTTCCCAGTACCTCTGATGGGTGGTGGGCTACAAAGGTGGTTAATCTTTTAAGAACCATCACTAAAATAGGTTTTGAATAATTAAAGTTTTAGAGAGAGAGAGAGAGAGAATATGACATACCAGTTTACACACACACACACACACACTCACTTAGAGAGAGAGAGAGAGAGAAAGAGAGAGAGAGAGAGAAAGAGAGAGAGAGAGACAGAGACAGAGACAGAGACAGAGACAGAGAGACAGAGAAAAAGAGAGACAGAGATTTCCCTCTTTGCTCCTTGTATTGGAAGACAATGGTTACTAATCAGTGCTCTCTGACACAGGGAGACCTGTTGTTGCTCTAGGGTAGCCTGAATCCCAGGAAGATGTTGTTATTCTTCCAGATGAACTCTATGGCTTCCAGGAGAACGCTATAGACTCAACAGGCAATAATGGCCAGAAAGTTTCTAAAATGTTTACAATGAATTAGAAAGAAAAGTAGAAAGAATCTGGAGAAAAGCAGAATACGGGCGTGGATACATCTTTGAATATTACTCTACTTCCTGTAGTTTTTTAAACGTCTACATACTTACAATGTTATTGCAGAAGATAATCACCATACAAAATTACAAAATTTTCTGGACATTCTCAAGGATCAATTCTTTTGACTGAGAGAAACATACACATATTTTTTATAAACCTCTGCTTAAGTAAATAAAAATAGTCTATCAAATATCAGTATGATTCCAGATTTTTTTTTACATTTGTAGAGAAAATTCAGGATATCATTTCATATACTTCAATGAAGTCATCTTCTGTGATTCATATAAGACTTATTGAAAAGCATTTAATCAGTGAGAAAGACTAAGATATTTACAATTCTCTAGTAGACCAAAATGATGTTAAACTCTATCAAACCAACTCTAGAAACTTCCATTTTATTTCCAATCTAATTTTCTTCAAATATTAAAGCTCATAACTGCATTCACTCATCTTGAGGTACAGTAACTTAGCAATAATGAAGGCACCTGCCACCAGTCCTATTGATATAATACCTTCCTCTTTTCACATATAGGGGAATGAAATCCAGATTTTTCAGCTAATTTCCTAAAATCAGGTTTAGTGTGGCAAGTGGTGCCACCTGTGCCTAACTCACTGTCATAGCTTTTCACTTTCTAGTGTAGTCCAGCTGATAGGATGCTATCAAATGCAGCAGAACCTGTCACACACTGTCTCTGACCCACATTCCTTACATCACTTTAAATTCCATCTGTAACCTTTGTAGTTCTTTGGGAATAAGCAGAAAACCCCATGTTTCTTCTGTTTCTGGTTCTCTTAGCTATCACCAAAACACTGTGATGCCCTGTAGCAATTACATTTATGTCCAATAACCTATTTGCAACTGATCATGTTCTTGAAAGTCATCAAACTCCGTAAATGTGCTGACAGCATGTCTGTAGACACAACACACAAACGTCTTAAGTTGGAAAAATGAGGGAATGGCGTTCATCATGCAGAAAGCCTTGTCCCTTGACAGCAATAACAGAAATACAGGGCTTAAATATCTGAGACTCCCTGGTCTACAGCAAAGAGTGACACTACCTTGAATTCCAAGATTCTAGACAATGTTGAAGCTAAACAAAAGTATGAAAGTACATTCCATCATGATATTGATTCTACACTTGCCTTCCCATATATCCCCAAACTATTGGTTGGCTTCCAAGCATTTACTACTCTTCACTCTAACCAAGACCTTACCAAGAGCCTCTGTGGTCATTTTGTACTGTCATCATAAGAATAGGCCATTACATCTAAAGACACAATGACCAGAATGATATCCGTGAATATCTCTCGTAGTTAAATGTTTATGCAGAGAAAGTTCACTCTTGCCTTTTTCTTCCCAATTCTACCCCATTTTAGGTGCTCATGTGTTCTGTGCAAAAGGGGGCAAACTGGGTTATATGTTCACTCTTTCTTTCCAAGCTCAACTAATGGACACTTTTCCACCTCTACCATAGTGTTCTTCTCAGCTCCCATTCCTTAGTTAATATTATATTATATTATATTATATTATATTATATTATATTATATTATATTATTCCAATATTAAGACTTTTCCAAATGAAAGGAGTTTTAGATCTTACCTAAGTCGGTAATGAGAAGCTGAAAATGGATCTTTGATAATTCACTTGTAAGAAAATAGAGAAAATGACAAAGAACAACAGCAGAACATCTTCTAACCCCATATCTTGCCTCTCTCCACACTAAAGCACTTATGTAAAAAGCAGAGGGTCATCTATGGACACAAATGCATGCTTCCCACTCAGAGATTTCTTCAATTTCCATGTAAATTAAACCCAATCCCTTCAGTTGCCATTTATTTTCAGTTGTGGAACTGGCCTTGTGCTCATGATACTCTTACCTCAGTCTCTAATGCCATTAATTCTATCTCTCATTTGGCATCTTATAGGTATTTTCTAAGTTGGACTCTAGGGACATCTCAGAGGAATAAAAACATGAACTCAATATTAAAATCAGTTCATTAGAACTCAAGGTTAAAATTCCTCAATTCTTGAAGAAAGTTACATAAAAAGTGACACAAAGGCTGCCAGTGGAAGAACAGCCACAAAGCACAGACGTTAGAGCTCCTTGTGTCCCATAGCAGCTCTACATGCTAAGTGAAGCACCTGAAGAGTTATTAGGTGGGACATAGCTTGACAATCAAACCAAGAGCTTATCATAATTCAAGCAAGTACTCTACCACCAAACTATGTACATAATATTTTTCTAGAATGCAATCCTATTGACTCTACCAAAAACATTCAGAGTTTCTTACCTAATACAAAGCTCATGCTGCTATTCATAAAATTGTTGCAAAAGAAGATGTTAAACCTTCACAGAGAAAAATGTTATCAAAGAAAAATTCTTTTGATAGGATATATCTCAACAGAATTTCTGGCTCAAACCCTTTAGAGTAAGTCAAAAACAAAAGCAGTGAAAAATACCAAATACACATACATCTTTCTGGCCAGCATGTGCTTTCACTTGAGGTTTTAATCTTACCCATTCTGGTGTATACAAGATAGAATCTCAGAGTTGTTTGGATTTGCATTTCCCTGATGACTAAAGATGTGAAATATTTCAGATTCTATTTTTAACTGGGTTATTTGGCTTGTTGGTGGCTAATTTCTTGAGTTCTTTATAAACTTTGAATATTAAGCCTCTATCAGATGCAAAGTTGGTCAAGATCCTTATCCAATCTGTAGGCTGCCATTTTGTCCTATTGACAGTGTCCTTTGTCTTACAGAAGCTTTTCAGTTATATGAGGTCCCATTTAACATTTGTTGATCTCAGAGCCTGAGACATTGAATATCTGATCAGGAAATTTTCCACTGTGCCAAGGAGTTCGAGGGTATTTCCCACGTTCTCTTCTATGAGATTTAGTGTATCTGTTGTTAGTTAGGTCCTGCATGAACTTGGACTTGAGTTTTGTTTAGGGTGATAAATATAAATCTATTTTTATTCTATGCATCGAGTTCAACCAGCACCAGTTGTTAAAGATGCTTTCTATTCTTTCATTGTATGGTTTTGCATTCTTTGTCAAAATTCACATGTCCATTGGTGAGTGGGTTTATTTCGGGGTCTTCAATTCAATTCCATCGATCAACATGTCTGCTTATGAATCAATACTATGCATTTTTTTATCACTGTTGTTCTGTAGTACAGCTTGAGGTCAGGGATGGTGATTCCCCCAGTTCTTTTTTGGTTCAGGATTGTTTTGGTTAGCCTAAGTTTATTATTTTTTTCCATATGAGGTTGAGAATTGTTCTTTCAAGGTCTGTAAAAAATTGTTGGAATTTTATGGGGATTACACTGAATCTGTAGATTTCTTTTGGTAAGATAGCCATTTTCACTATGTTAATTGTACCTATCCATGAGCATGAAAGATCCTTCAATCTTCTTATGTTTTCTTCAATTTCTTTTTTCAGAGACTTGGAGTTCTTGTCTTTTACTTGCTTGGTTAGAGTTTTACCAAGATATTTTATATTATTTGTGGCTATTCTGAAGGGTATTATTTCCCTGATTTCTTTCTTTGCCAGATTATCATTTATATAAAGGAAGGCTACTAATTTCATTGAACAAATTGTGTGTCTACCCACAGTGTTGGTCTTTGTCACCTGCAGTTCTCTGGTAGAATTTTGGGGGTCATTTGTGTATCCTATCATATCATCTGTGAACAGCAATACTTTGACTTCCTGTCCAAATTGTATCCCCTTGATCTCTTCTAGTTGTCTTATTGTTCTGGCTATAATTCAAGTACTATATTGAATAGATTGGGAGAGAGTAGACAGCCTTGTCTTGTCCAGGATTTTACTAGAATTGCTTTAAGTTTCTGTCCATTTAGATTGGCTTTGGCTATTGGGTTGCTCTGTGTACTGCTTTGATTTTGTTCAGATGTGTGCCTTGTATCCATAATTTTCTAATACCTTTAACATGAATGGGGTGTTCCCTGTCTACACTTCCTTACAGCTTAGGATGTTCATATTATTAGTAGAAACTTTGAGAATCCAGGCAGCAATTGCATTATTTGTGCACAGGTTGGATAGCTATGCCAAACAAGACTAACTCTTCAGTTTTGGGTTCAGCTACTCAGATCTGTGTGTAGATGAAACCACACCATTATGGGTAATTGGACTCAAGGCTATACTTGATTTTCTGGACCTGCTTGTATTTCATGGACTTCTAACCAGAGAGGACAGCCTTGGAGAAATATGGAAACTTCCAAGGGCATTTCAAGTCAGGAAGAATTTAGGAACCCATCCTGTTTGTTTAGAAAGTGGAAAAATAAATCCTTTTTGAGGAGAAGTAGAAAGTCTCTTGTGCCAGGCACTAGAGGGGTAGTGTCAGACAGAGAAGGCCAAAAAGCCAGGAGCAAACCCTCTTGAACAAAATGAAAACATTTCAGATTAATTTGTTAAGTGGAGACATATTAAGTAATTCCTTGTGACCAGTAACATCCACAATACCACTCGGCTTCTATTCATTCTCATAATCTAGAATAGACATAAGTTTGGAAAGTCCATTGCAGGCTGGGAGCAATATTAAAGTACATATACCAGTCTCATAGCATTCTTTCTGTAATCTCAAATCTATCATCAGCTACTTAGGGGTTGGTATGAAGGGTGAATTTTCCACTATGACTGATTATCAGCATAAAGACACATAACATGAGTTGTGGGCTCTGGAAACATAAATCAGTGTAGTATGAATTCCCTTGTGTCATAAGCGTATTTTTTTAGCCACGTGGGTTAAAAGTGGGTTAAAAGTCTCTCTTACTTAGAGTAGCTTAGGACTTATTTGTCCCAATGCATAAGGAATTGAGTTGACCATGCATGAAATAATGCTGAAAGGTATGAGGTAATATTATTCAAAAAAGTATATAAAATTTAACCTTTGGCAGAAAAGAAATGTTAATGCTGTGGGCTGTCCTCTTCTGGTGTCCTTGACCCTCTGGTTCCTACAACACTTCCTCATCATCTACTCAATTTCCTGATCTCTCCTAAATGCTTGGCTGTGGATCTCTGTATATGCTACCATCAGCTGCTATAGAAATGTCGCTGATGCTTAGGTAAGACAGTGATCTTGATATTTGGTATAGCCTGAAGGCACAATAGGCTACTGGCTCATCTTGGTGGTTCTACTTGGGCCATTTGCTTTCATTCCAATGACACAGCTGGAGCATAGTTGCACAGAACAATTTTTGAAACCCTTAGTCAAGGTGATTCTTTGAAAGGTCATGTTTGTACAGCAGTTGGTACAGTCAGCATGTGTAAGATTGAAGATATGTATGAAGATACCATTTTACTGACAGAGAAACTTGATTTGGTATAGCCAAATATCAACAATTATTTCAATGACTTTTGTTGCCAAAGTCCCCTTTGGTTCTAACTTAGCATTTTGTGCCAATAAAATTTTAGATCCTGACCATCTATGCAGTGGTGGACATAGGGTCCTTCTCATGTGTTCTTGGGACTGAATGTAGACTAATCATGGGTTGTCCACTGCCCCAAGCTCTAAGCTACAATTGGATGCTCAGTACCAACTGTAAATTATAAAGGGCCTACCCAGTGAATCCAATAGAAGGTGCCGTTTTAGGGCATGAAAAACTGCTTCACTATTTGCCAGAGTTCCTTTGTAGCTGTTCTGTAACTTAGCATCCAGTTTTTTGAATCTTTGGACACCTGAACTTGTGACAAGTCGGTCTAATGAGACCATGAGGTGCAAAGTCCCTCATGTCTTTGCTAGTCAAATGCTTCCCCCATTGTGGGACACTGAAGGGGCTCTCCAGGACATGTAGTCTGGGAACTCAGCAACTACTTGCCCCTTTGGGGTAGAATGTAAATATTTGGATGGCAGATAATGTAAGGAGTCTCAGGCCAAGGAGGCTGAGAAACCGGAGGTCTATGGTCAGAGGTTAAAGTCCGTGTTCAGGCTCGCTGGCCTTTTTCACATGTCTGATCATTTTCAGTCTTTAACAAAATTGACAGCAGAAATGGTAAATAAGCTACCATTGCTTGAAGAGACAGTGAATGTACTTGCCAATGGTAAATTACAGAAAAAAGCAGTTAAGCAGGACCATTTGAGAGAAGATTTCTATCCCGACAACTGTGGACACATCTGGGAGGCAAAGGGCAGAGAACTAGAATGACCATTGTTCTATAGAATCAAGTAAAGCTCCAGAGTGTCTGTTTGGACTTGCATGGGCCTCTCTCAAGGTGTCTCACCTGGCAGCTGTGCTTGCAGTAGCAGGGCAATCATCCAAGCATTCTGAATGTGGAGGGACACTGAGGACCCTTTACCTTAGAATCCAGAGTGCTACCTGGTCTGGTGCCACTGTCAGTGGCCATGACAAAGAATTGTTAAAGAAGCATCATGATTGGAAAGGGCAAAGGTTGCTGAAAAGACTGTGCTCTCAAGTCCTTCTTGCTCCAGTATATTACCCTCTAACTGGAGGCCATCAGTGTTGCAGAGATGTCTATTGGAGCCTCGCAACTGAATGGAAAATGCTGATCCAGAACCCTGCTCCACAGAGACTGTGTGGAGTAGACAATCACTTTGGTATTGTGCTATGGAAAGAAGAAATGATAGAATTTGAATAGAACGTAAAATATATGGAATGATATTACAGATATTATTCTGTATTGTAAAGAAGACATATCCTAGAAAAATTTATGACAACTCTTAGTCTTTCTGGATGCTGAAAGACATTACTGAATGACTAAATAATATATATTGCAATATGGTTATTGTGCAAATTATATACTATTATAGGTATTGTTTGGAAAATAAAGACAAAATATTAGTTTACTTGAAGTATAGATGCAAGTTGATACTTTTATCTGTGCCTGACTAAGTGTGTAGATTCAGAACACAGATGCAGTTGGACTCTTGAATGTAGCTCCTTAAGTAATTGCTTTGCCTGTCACAGTGTACTTGTTGAGTTCTTATAACATTTATGTATTTGGATTGTGTTTGGAAGAGCACATAATTCTCCTGAAGGTACAATAGGCTACTGGCTCATCTTGGTTCTACTTGGGCCATTTGCTTTCATTCCAATGACACAGCTGGAGCATAGTTGCACAGAATAATTTTTGAAACCCTTAGTCAAGGTGATTCTTTGAAAGGTCATGTTTGTACAGCAGTTGGTACAGTGAGCATGTGTAAGATTGAAGATATGTATGAAGATACCATTTTACTGAAAGAGAAACTTGATTTGGTATTCACACACCTTGTCAGTATATTTAAGCAGAATTTTGATCTTGTTGGTTGAAAGGGCTTTGTTTTTCTGCTTTATTTGATTTATTTTGTGAATAATTTCTGTTTCCCTCTGGCTACACAGCCAATAAGCCGTGTGTAGTTTAGAGGAACATAAGCACTTTTCTATTATCTAATTAAAATACTGTGCAATTCCTTTAGTGCTGTGCAACATTCTTTCTCCTTGTATTTTCCAAATGTTAATCATTCACTTTCTTTTTTAATACCAATATATGCAAATAATTTTCATTTAAAGGAATCTATCTGCTTCCAGGAAATCCATTATTGTACTTCATTCTGTGGTAAATTCTGTTCTTGACTATTTATGTATTCACAGTCTTATTCCCATGCTAGTAAGTATCATAATTTTGGTTGGCTTATCTGAATTTCCAGTTGGTCTTTTACAGTCTTTGAAGAGACTGATTTTACATACCAGAATAATACTGCTAGGCATGAAGAACTTGCAGCAGGGTTAATGGACAGAAAATTATTAGTATCAATTCAGATAATATATACCTTTTGAGAATTAACTTGGCAATTCTAATGTCAACACTAAATGGGTTTATCAATTTCAGTTATAGTGACTATGTTTACCTCACATAATCTACCAAGGTAAACTGGGTAGGAGTTATATTTACATGTATGACATTACTAGACTTATGATTGACTAAGATTTCTGTGAATTATTTTCCACACTTGTGACTATCTCCTAAATAATATCATTAATACCAACATTATAAAGCTGTTCAGATTAAATAACTTTTTTCATAGTATATTTAAAAATTAAAACAACTAAATAGTATATATTGTAGCATTTACTTCAGTGATTAATATTATTTTCTCAAGCTTTTCAAAGTTATTCTTTTTCTTTGTCAGACTACAAAGAAATCAGATTCACTACAGCACTTTCATGCATATGCTTTTATTCATATACATATTCACATACATATGGTTTTTTGATTATATTGCATGTTTTTAAAAGAATTTTTCACTGTTGTCTTGATGATTACCAAGTTCATTCCTTTGCATGAATAAACAACTGGATGCACTGGAAAGACAGAGAAGACCAAGCCTTGTCAACAACCACATTTGTAACTTTATTAATTTAGGTTGGGAGAAGCCTGAGACTGGAAGTCAGTTAAACAAAGTCTGGTTTGGATATTTAGTAAGCCCCTGGATTTCATTTTTTTTCCAGTACTGGACCTGTCTAGATGATCACCCAGGTGCCTTCCTGGCATTTTTCTTGTCAGAGAGTTCTGAAAACAAGAATACACTGTCTCTGGGAGCCTTTAAATAGCAACAGGAATTTTACTTAGGCGAGATAGAAGTTGTGACTTCTACTAGTACGGGGATAACCACTGTGAATACAGAATTAGTCAAGAACAGAATTTACCCAACGTTGTAGGAAAAGAAAGGATTACCTGGGAGCAGATGCCTCTAAAATTAGAATTATTGGAATATATTTGGGTCCAAAAAAGAAAGTGAGTAATTAAGAATTTTGAAATTCCAAAAAGAAACAATGCAGCAAAGCACTAAGGTAATGTTTCAGGGAAATAATTAGATGAAAGTAAAGTGCCCCTGTGCGTCTGAATGATTCCAGGCTTATTGGCTGTGTAGCCAAACGGAAACAGAAATCATTCCCAAAATAAAACAAAGTACACAAACAAACAAACAAGCAAACAAATGTCATTCAACCAGCAAGAACAAAAAACTGCACAAAACAATGGCAGGATGTGTAACAACCAAATCAAGTTTCGGTTAGTAAAATGGTATCTTCATATATATCCTCAATCTTACACTTTCTCAGTGTATTAACAGCTCTACAGCCTGACATTTGAAAGAATCAACTTGACTAAGGGTTTCAAAAATCATTCTGTGCAACTATGTTCCAGCTGTGCCATTGGAATGAAAGTGAATGGCCCATGCGGAGCCACTGATATGAGCCATTAGCCTATTGTGCCTTCAGGAGAATTATATGATCTTTCAAAAGCAACCCAAATATATAAATGATATAGAGACTCAACATGTAAACTGTGAGAGGAAAAAAAATTGTTTAAGTCCATATGTGCTATATTCACAAGTACAACAGCATCTGTGTTCTCAATCGATGCACTTAGTCACACAGAGATGAGAGTATTTGGAATGCAACTGTCAACTGTACCATATGGAGACTATTGTTTTTTCTTATTCTCCAAACAATACTTAAAATATTAATTCTACAATAATTATATTGCAGTGGGTATTTTTAGTCATTTAAAGATGCCTTTCAGCATCCAGGATGGCTCACAATTGTCATAAATTTATCTAGGATAAGTCATGTTTAAAATACAGAATAATATCTGTAATATCATTCCATGTATTCCATACACTGTATTCAAATTTTATCACTTGTTCTTCTATAGCACAATGTCCAAGTGATTGTTTAGCCCCCAAAGTTTCTGAGGTGCAAGGTTCTAAATCAGCCTTTCTTATTCAGTTAACAAGGCTCCAACAGACATTCCTACAACACAGATGGCCTCCCATTAGAGGGTGCTCTCCTGGTGCAAGCAGGTCGTGAGAGCACAGTCTTCTCAGCACACCTTTCACTTTCCAATTATGATACTCCTTTAACAATTCTCAAATAGATTAAGTCAGACCACTGGTCCCAAGAGAGTTTAACACATTTGACAGCTGCCAAACCATGGCAGATAAGTAAGTCTTCTCACAAAGACAAACAAAGGTATTTCCAATTCCCACAAAGTTCCCTATGTAATCTGCTTTCAGTAAAGTGAGCTTGAGACCTGAGCTTGCTGACCAAGGTGATTTCAGACCTTGTCCATTAGATCAGGAAGAAAATCAAAGTCCTTCATCATTAAAAAATGGGCTTAGATCATCTCTTACAGTCTAAAGAGGATTAAATGCAATTGTATTTCCACAAGGGAGCCTCACAATACTAACACATCCCCAAGCAAGAACAAAATTTTCTACAAGTACATTAGGAGCTCAAGGACGCTTTCCATTTCCAGATGAGGTTCTTGAGTGTTCCGCACATACGCAAGATGTGGGAGAAAACCCTGAATCCACCCAAATTATTATTGTGCCTTCTGCACACACACAAACTAATCTAGTACATTCATCATTTTCACCAGGGGTTCCGGGCCATTCCCAATATGTCAGGGGTCACTAGTATTGACCCCCTCTAGAGAAGATGGTCAAAGACAAATCTGCTCTCCCACAGGAAAAAAAATAATTTTTTCCTTCTATGAAAAGGGACCCTGAAAATTTCCATTCTAGCAAAACAACACTGAAAGATCCTCCTTCTAAACAACCAGTCTTCAAAATATTCATATCTGACAGAGAATTATTCAAATGTCTCCTACCATCCAAAAGGGCCCTCCTGATTGTCATCAGGACCAAAAGAGCCAACATTGTGCCAAAACCATGCCAGTGAGCCATGCAAGCTCCATACTTGTACAGTGTGCTCAGAAGATACAACCTTCCCTGCCTACCCAGGAGACGCTAAAGCATTCAGCTTTGATAGGAGAGGCTCCTAAATTTACGACAAATACATCAGAGAAGCTAACATTTCCCAAACCTGTACCAAGTTCTTCAAGTACTACCCTAACTCAGAAAGGGTCTGTTAGACAGAATACATATACAAAAAAATTTCTAGACACTATCCCATTTTTGAAATGGCTCTTGGATGTTGCACATCTACAACAGATGTTCTAAGACATATTTCATCTGTAGAAAAGGCTATGAATCCATTTCCATGTGAACAAGGGCCTATGGGACATCATATTCATACACAAGATTCTGTAGCGTCTTGTAGATCTAAAGAAGGAGATACATTAAATTCTGCCTGTGCACAAGAATGCATAGGATCTCCCCAAATTTCTGAGAAGGGGCTGGGAAACTCCCTATTCCTTCAAGAGTATCAACTATCTTCTCCATCTACACAAGATAGTATAGACTCTTTCCAATCTGCATAGAGGGCAGTTGGTTCTTCTTCATACACACAAGTGTCTCCAGAACATATTCCTAATACTCCAAAGGCTATGGATTTTGCCTTATCTTCCAAAGGATCCTTGGAATCTGTTTTGCCCATCAAGTTGGCTATGAAACATGACATTCTACACAAAAGGTGTTATTCCCTTTTCCAGCTAACAAAAGTTCCCTTCCAACTTCCACAGGTACACAAGAAGGAGGTCTAGAAACTTCCATGTCTGCCCATGAGGCAATTAGACCTCTCTCATGTGTCCATAATGCTCCAAGAGAGACCTCATCTACACAGGTAGCTCTAGTATTTTCCCCTCAGTTTGAAGTTACAGTCAATTCTTGCACAGGTACACAAAACACATTAAGAATTTCTTCATCTCAACAAAATGCCTTAGGATCTACCATATCTGAACATGGGGCTTTATAATTATCTGCATCTATCCAAAAGATTTTCTTTTACATGCCTTCTCTGGGAAGAACTTGTAGGCATTCTCTTCCTACCAAAGTGGTCCCCAGGCAACCAGCTTCTAGAAAAAAAAACAAGTTAAAATTGGTTCTTCTGAGAAAGAAGGCTTAAATTTTCCCGTCTGATGAAGATAGTTTGAACCTCCTGCATTCTGCAAAATGGGGATTGCATAGTCTACTGCTGCCAAAGAATCATCAAAAGCTACAACTACTTCTAAGGTATGTCCCAAATCATTTATATCTGTCTCAAAATCCTTGGAATGTTCCACAAATGACCATGGAAGTGTGGGAAGCGGCCAATCTACCCAGGGGCATGCTGGACAATCCATATTTTCCCAAAAGTCTCTGGCTTTCTCTGTCTACCAAAAATGCTTTAGTATTTTCACCATGTGCTCCAGGGCTTCAGTGAATTTTTTCATCTCTACCAAAAGCTCCAGAATATGTTTTCCATGTTCAAAGTGATTTCTAACACTGCAAAATAGAATTCAGAAGTCCACAACATTTTCTATATTTCCAAGGGTCTAAGAGATATTGTACAAATAAAAAAATGTCTAGAGTGTGTGTCATTATCTCAAATGTGTGAGAAAACTTCTGTGACTTCTATAGCATCTAAAAATCCTTCTACACAAGGGTCACTTGAGCCTTTGATATCTGACCAACAATAAAGACAAAACAGCAATCAAAATTGACTACTTGGGACAGGCTATATAAACTCAAGGTACTTGAGGGTCTTCACCATGTAAGAACGAAGCTTAAGATCTACTAGACAAGCCTATAGGAAGGCTCAAATATTGCCAACTAAACAAGGGGCTGAAAAAACATTTTCTGTCTTCTAGAGGGGCTATGGGATGGCCCAAATCTGAAACTTGGACTCTAGAAATTTTGCCATCTAAACAAGGATCTTCTTGTTCTACTATGGGAACTAAAAACAATTGTTATCTTCCGAAGGGAGTGTGGAAACTTCATCATCTGTACCATGTGCTTAGAAACCTCCCAAACAACACCAGGGACTCTAACAAATGTGAGAAGTAAGCAAGTGGCTCTAGAAAATTTTATGTCTGTCCCAGGGACTGTGGTTTCTTTGACATCTACCTCAGAGTTTCCAGAGAATTCAACATCTTTCCAAAAGAAGCTAGGGCACCATGGTAGAATCTCAGAATTCCTCACCATCTCTTCAAGTGACTACAGGCACTTTGCCATCTCCCTCAGAGCCTACAGAACATTTGCTAAATGATCAAAAATCTGCGAAATTTTCTTTACAAGTGTCAAGTAAACTAGCACATTGGCTGTCTACCAAGCTTTGCATATTTGCTCAGGCAACCCTGGGCCTGTCACCATATAGTCAAGAATCTCTCCAGCAGTCATCATCTTCCCAAAGGATTATTGGAACATCTGAGTCTGCCCACTGTACTCATAATGATTTCTCTTCTGTCTCAGGTTCTTTGGGAATGTCTCCATGTGTTCCAAGGACTACAGAAACTTTGTCACATACCCCAAAGCCTTTGGTCCATTCCTCACAAACACAAGCAAGTCCAACCCCTTCAGCATCTTTGACAAGAGCTGTGTCGAATTCCCTATATTCACAAGCAGCTCTTGAGTTAAACACCTCTGCACAAATTACTTCCTTACCTTCACCATTTACTCAGGAGACAGCAAAAGCTTCCCTTTATGGAGAAAACACTTTGGGAAACCCCATAGCTGCCTGGGGACCTGAAGGAGCTTTGCTTCCTAGCTCAGGGACTCTAGGATATAATTAAAGTGTCAAGCAGCAACATGGAACTTTTCCATCTGCCCAAGTGCCTATGAGAATTCTTTATCTGCTGAAAAAAAAAACTGTAAGATTTTTGTCATCTGCACAAATAGTTCGGGCAACTTCACTATCTGCCCAAGGGTCTCTGAAAGTGTCCACATCCAAACAAGAACATATAAACACTGTATCATCTATCCTAATGTCTTTGAAACCTGCAACTTTTCTCAGAGTTCTCTTACATATTCCCCATCTACTCAACATATTGTACAATACTCACCATGTTCCCCACAGACTCCTGGACTTTCTCCAGGATATCTACGAGCTATGCTATCTTCTCAAAAGCCCAAGAAAATTTCCAGGACAACAGAGGGATCTTTGCCTGAAGAAACACAGAATACCTCGGGCCATTTGCTGTTTGTAGTGGAGAATGTGGCATATTTTCAACCTGCACCAGAGACTCTAGAAACATTGTCCCATAACCTCTAGAACCTGGTAGACATTCGTCTTCTACCCAAGGAGGTGCAGAAACATCTGGATTCAGTGAAGGGTATTGAGCACACTTGCAATCATCCTACCAGCTTTGGAAACTTTCCATCTCAGCCCAGGCAATAATGATTACATCACAATGTTCTGAAGTTTCTTATAGTCCTCTGGGTCTTTCTTGCACAGTACAGGGAACTCAATCATCTTCAGGTTCTGCTCATCAAGCTGTGGGTCCATGTTTATCTTCACAGAGGACAGTATGTCAGTCCACATGTACACAAAACAGTTTTCCTTGAACTGAAGGAGAAATCTGTGAAACAAAAGGAAAAAATGTCTGAGGTTCTCGACATGCCCTCTTGTAAACCAATCTCTGGCCTGGGACACCCACTTCTAAGCACCTACAAAAAAAGCATCTCGGGGCAACTGACAAGGATACATGGCAACCATTATGAGCTAATTCAAGCTCCATCAGAATCTCTCTTCTCTCTCAAACCCTCCACCCCACTTCAATTACACCCGAGCCATTCACTAACTGCTATGGAACACTCTGTGGACACTTTAATCTTCTTCCTGCTTCTAAAGTCCCCAAGTCACTCTAACCATGGATCCTTCTTTCTGTATCCTAGCACATACTCAACTATCTACCTGATAAAACTTAGGCACACATTCAACTCAGAGCTCTCTGTAGGGATTCAAGTGGACCCAAGGTGACAGGCACCTAGACACAAAGCACAATGAGCATTTATCTCATGTCCAACCAGGATCCCTGCAGCATATCCCCTCCGCTCACCAATTCCTCCTAGACCAATTCACACCAAGGTCCCTGTGGCTGCCCGATAAAAATTCTCAAGGTGCCATCAAACTTTCTCTGCAAGTTGCTCCCTCCCACAGCTTGATAAGAACTAGCTTGCTATATATGTAAATGTGTCTGACTGCCTGTTTGTCTCTTTGTTTGTCTGTCTGTCTGTCTATGTATATATCTGTCATTTCTCCATTATTCTAACTCATCATTTATTTTTTATTCCTACTTTTCTATATATCTACCTGACTTCCTACCTACCTATCTATTTACCTATCTACCTACGTACTTACACACCTGCTAATATCTCCTTTTGTGTCACCAATACATATACTTCCAGTTCCATTTTCTAGGGCAGAATTACCTTTCTGTCTACAAGATGATAAGTTTCATTGTCTTTTGTGAAATGGTTTTCAGTAACAACCAGCAAGCCTTCTTTTTTTGAGCACTGACAGTCTCCAGAGGTCCATTGTACTGTAGAGAGCATAAGTCAGATCTACATGGTGAGCAGTCCTGGGAGGCTGTGCTTCCCTAGTCAGGACACCCAAACCTGATTTTGCATGCCCTCCTCTCTGGTCAGCTGAACCTTGCTCATCCACAGGTCTCCTCTGGACCTAGAAGTTGACCAGAGGCCCTAGTTCAGCCTGTACAGCCAGAATAGACTGGCTACAAGCACGTCTGCCACTATGTTCACGGGCACATATATGTGATCTTGCAAGAGAGAATGCTCCTGCACTTTTGTGTGTGCATGCATGTGCCTGACAATAAGGTTAAAAAATAAGGATTTTGGTCCATAAGTTTCAGGGGAAGAGGAGGTTGTGCATGGTGGAGAAGGAAGAGTCCCCCAACACAGGTGCTTCTTAACTGCAGGATATCTGCCAGGAACTGAAGGGTGCAGCAGGAGAGAGTCAAGCAATAATAGGTGTCAGCTTGTACTTGCAAAGGATCCTGTGAGAGCCCTACCTAAACCTCATTCTAACCATGACCCTAGGGTCCGAGCATGAGAAACAAAGGCCTGGACTTGAGGAACAGTAGCTGGGCCCCCACACTCAGTGCCCAGCCAGAACACTGGGACTGGGCCAGGCCCAGAGATTGATCCAGCCTCCAGCCTGAGACTGCCTGACTTTTCCAACACAAATGTTCCCTAAGCTCAAGCCAGTATGCTTTTTTGAAGAGGCAGACTCCTCTGTCCATTTTTACACTCTAACAAGATGCAAGGTAATGGCACCCAGACAGAAAGCTCTCCCAGGATGATCCTCAGCTCATAGTGCAGCCAGATGGTAGAATCAGGGCTCAGGGAACAGGGAAATGTTAACAGAGGGCACAGGGGTTTGGGGTGGGAGACTAACCTTCTCAATTGGCATTAGTCCCAACATAGGCTATCCACTTAGCTGCAGGAGGCACTGCACTGGAGCCAGAGAAATGGGTAACTGATGTATGTGTTCCTGAGGCCTTCAGTTTCCAACCAAAAAGAGGCCTTCCCCTCCCCCTGAAAAGTTTTTTCTACACACCCTGGCACAAAGGTTGGTATCTCAACTACCTCTCAATTTGAGTTCTGGTAGATGCTTCTTCTCAAAGTCATCCAGTCATCTGTCCACTTCATAGCCCCATAATGGCTGATTGCCCACATTCAAAATCTGACCTGCAGGCTATCTAACATGCTGAGCTGAGAACAAGGACATGTCAAAAGAATAAATGAATATTAGATTCCAACCTGCCCACTTGGAAGCCAAGCTCTGGCCTGAGGCTCACAGTTCCAAGCACCTACTAAGTAAGCATCTCTAGGCAACTGACCAGGAAACCAGACAACAATTATGAGCTAATTTTAGCTCCCTCACAATCTCTCTCCTCTAACTCTCCACACCACTGCCACCACACCACAGCCATTCACCAAACACACTGTAGCACACAGGGGAAAATGTGTTTTCCTTCTTTTCTGTCAAGAGCTTAAGTGATAGCTGATAGAAATAGACCCCAC